>NC_000070.6:148586695-148716695 GCF_000001635.26 Mus musculus | reverse complement strand
GAGAGCTTGGTTTGCTGACACCCACAGAAGGTGGCTCACAACTGCCTGTAACTCCAACTTCTGGTCTCTGTAGGTGCCTGCACTCACACGCAAATACCTACACACAGACACACACAAGTACGCATACTTTTATTTCTAAATAAAATACATATTTTTAATGCATGCACATGTGTGTGGAGGTCAGAGGGCAACATCAGGGCTGCTCCTGTTTTAAGACAGCCGTCTCTTGTTTGGCCTGCGTACACCAGGCAAGCTGACCCACTGGCTTCCAGGGACTGTCCTGTCTGTGCCTCCTGTCTCCCCATACAGCCTCTGGAATTACAGATGTGAATGCTTTTGAATCCGGCTTTTCATGGCTTCTGAGGACTTGAGTTCAGATCCTCAATCGTGCACGAGTTACCCATTGAGCCATCTCTCCAGTCCATGACGGGGTAGTGGCTTTTTATTGTTGCTTGTTAAGGATAAGTCGGTGCTTTCCGAATGTTCCCTCCACTGCATGGCCATCTGTGATGAAGCCAGAATTTCAAACAACTAGATGAGTTCGATAGCAAACAGGCAGACACACACAAAATACTTTTTAAAAATATAATAAAAATGTTTAAATCGCTATTGAAATGGAGCCATAGGGAGCTGCCCACACCACTGCCACCCTAAGTCTTTTAGTATGTACCCATATCTCAGTCATAATAAACTAACTACACCTATGGTATACGGGGTGAGAAACAAGGGGGAGAGGGGAGGGAGAGGGAGAACACTCTGCTCCAAGACTTTACTGTGGCACCCACAATATTCCCAAGCAAGCAGGCCCCTTACTGCTCATTCAAGGAAAAGTCTGGTGTTATGTAGCACTGGGGATACCTAGGTATGCCATCACCCAGGAAGGGTTACTATGGTCACTTAAGACTTCTACAAACAGGCTTGGGAGCCTGGACCTGCCTTGTCTTTGGGGGTCCCCTCTGTTCATCTGACATGCTCTCCCTATGAAGTGCCCCCCCCCCCAGTACTGGTCTACCTACTCCTAAATGGCCAAGACTTCCTCACCCTCTTGAACCCCAGTGGAGACTACACATCAGGTAGGGCTGTAGGGTGCTGCCCCCATCTGGCCATGGTCTCAGGTTGATCTTAGATGCTTCTGTGCGAGGTGATTGGTCTTCCCTGCTGCCCTGCTGCAAGGCTGGCTGTAGGGACTTCCTTAGATCTCAGACAAGGCCTGCAAGATCATCCTTAGAAAACTATCGCCTGACCTCCGTCCCCCTGAGCCCCTAACCCTGGCTGCCCTTTACTCCCAGAAACCACCTTCTTCCCATCATCCTTTCAATGTCTCCTGTAAATTTCTCTTCCTCCTCTCCTCTTCTTCTGATTCTCTCTCCCTCTTCACCCCTCCGCCTTCCTCCTCCTCCTCCTCCTCCTCCTCTGCCCCTCCTCTTTCCTCTCTTCCCTTCTGAAGATATCCCGCAGGTCCCTGGTCAGTGAAGCTCCCCAGCCCTCTTCCCAGATGAAGACATCACCTTCTATGCATTGCTAGAGAGAATGGCAGTTCCTCACCTCCATCTATGCTAAGCCCCAAGGCTCAGGGACAGGTGTGACAGGCGGAAGGCATCCTGCTTGTTTTCCTGGAGGCCTGCATCCAGGAAGCTCCCCAAGCCAGGCTAGGCAGCCTATTGACTCACAGGGCCCTGAGTCACGCCCTGCCCTGGGTTTCGGTCTGTCCCAGCTCCAGAGGGACCAGGAGACAATCCCACTTCCTGTCCCTGTTGAAGCTACTGGTGTGTGGGAGCCCTCGGATTGGCTGTCGTGTGTGTTGTTGTGTGTCTCCTGGCTTTCACCCATATGTGACTCATTTATGCCACACGTGATCCTTTATACATTCACTTATATGTGAGGACCTAACTGTAGGTAGATTCCCACTCAAGTGTGAATGTGCGTGTGTGTGTGTGTGCGCGCGCACGCGTGTGTAACACACATACCAGTGGCTGTTACATAGCTCTTTGTTCCCATATCGGTCCCCAGTTAGTTCTGAAGACCCCTAAACATAGACAAAGAGTAGGGGACCCAGCCAGACTGGTGGCTGCTCATCTTCCCGTGACTCCATCCTGACAAATTTATGCCAAACTAGAGAGGGCTGGGACAATCCCCTTTACCACACACCTTGAGGATCTCGAGGGAGGCCAGTACCACAGAGGCCCCTCCATGCTGCCAGGCACCCTGTGACTCTGGACTCCCTGTCAGAGACCCCACATACCAACCCCCACCCCCAGCAAAACTGAGTGGCGGGGAACACCTCACAGGGTGCCCGGTGGGACCCAGCTTTGACTCACAGCCACAAGCAAATGGAGTGAGGTTCCCCTGGCGCCCTGGCTCCCCACCCCCACCCTCAGAACTGTGCTTCCCGCAAAATCAATCATCCTGCCACTGGCATTGCGGGAAGTGGGGGGGGTGAACAGGAGACTTGTGGGGCTCGTGTTCCCTTTTAGGGTGGCAAGCACATGTGGGTCGGGTGGGTAGACACTGCTGGGCACCAGTTAGGGAGGGCCCAAAGGGCCTCCAGGCAAGCCCTAGGCCCCTCTTCCGGTGGCCAAGCCAGGCTCAGAGAGAAAAGGTACAGTAGGGAAAACTAGACAGTATGAGGGGCTGGCTGAAGATGCGGGGGTAAGTGGGGCGCTGAAGGAGGAGGGGGGCTTGTAAGCAGCCTCAGTTGTGTTAAGTGTCTCCAGGAGTAATATGACACAGGGTCTGCGCCTGTGGTGAGGTGCCAGGGAACTGCCCCTTAGATTTCCTCCCTCTGTTGGCCTTGGCTGCCTGGATTCTGCCATCAGAGAGCTAGCATGTGCTCCAAGGAGGGGACCACAGACTCCCCTGTTACCTGGAAAAAACTCCTGTGGTTGGGGAATTGAGGAGCAGCTGGAAGCTCTCAGATACAATCCTCTCCATCCATCACTGTCAGTGTTCACATTCGCACAAGGCTCGAGTGGGTAAGGCCTGCAAGGGTGGCCTGGCAGCAGGTTTTAGTGTTATACTATTTTCACTTTCGCTTACCAATGAGGAAACAAAGGTCACAGAGAGGAGGCAGCGTGGAGCGAGTGGTTGGCCAGCGAAGGTATGGTCTGCCGACCGTGCTCCCACAGCAAGAGCATTAGGCTAGGAGTCCCTGCTGGAGCAAGGCTTGCTCGTGGTATCACCCACTCCGCTGTGTCTCCTCCCTGGGCCTCTACTTCCCCTTCTGTAAAATGGAGTCACTGATCCCTGCCCTGCCCCAAGGGGATAGTGCAGGGAGTGACCGGTGCTACCAGATAGGAGAGGCCTTTAGAAACCTCCCTTGGCGTGGCGCTGCCATTGCGTAGCTGTCGGCAGCCAATCTGCTTCCAGCATGGCCTCATCTCTCTGTGCCCAGGGGCAGCAGACAGACTGGACAAGGTTTTCTAGATCCCATGCTCTGTGATAGTAGGAGTCTCCAAGCTAATCATATCCTCCTCCACAGGCAACTGTCCACAGGTAACTCACGGTCTCCTCTCTACCATGAGCTGGTGGGACCTTGGCAGGACTTTGCATGCTGAAGATTATCCCTCCCCCCCCCCATCCCTGGTCACTGGGAAGGGGGCATGGGGATGGTGGGCCAGGTTGGCAATGTGAATATTAGCTGGTGTGAACTAATTTGATGGTGCTGATAAGTGCTGCGGGTGCCTGGGGCCACAGCCCCACCCAGCACCCCCACACACACACTCCACCCCCGCTGATAACATCAGGATTGAGCTGTCCTGGCTCCTTGTTCTCGGGTGATGAAATCACGGCTCCATCAGGCTGGCTAGCTTGGCTCTTACCAAATCGTTGTAATTGAGATTAATTTGGGGGCGAATTGGGTCAGCCCTCACAGGCACCCATTAATTAGTGGAGGAGGCTTAGTGCACCAACAGCTGGGCCTTGCATCCAGCGGGGCTGGAGCCGTCCAATAGGGAGCACTGAGTGAGAGATGCCCTGTGACATGGTGTGTCCCAGGGCACGGGGCAAGCTGGACAAAGGCTCTCCAACTCCAGGCCAGGCCAATCCCCAAGCCTTTTCCCGCTGAGTGCTTTTCTCCCACACTAGGAAGGGAAGGGGGCATCGGGCTTCTGACTCTGGTCCAAAGACTGCTCTAGGTCTCTGTGAATTAAAGGGCTCATTACAAGGGTGGGGAGGGGGGAGGGGGGAGGGGTGCTCCGAGGCTCCTTGGACATCAAACAGCTCTTGCAAAACTTTTCAGATGAGTTAAGTGCAAATGAATTTGAAACAGACAATGAGGTTCCCTCCAGAGACACCTGGGCAGAAAAAAAATGAAGGGAAAAGCGCCCGAGGAGAAGAAGCTCATTTGGAGATTTTTTTCTCCCCCTGAACCCAAAACATAACAGGGAAAACAAACCTACCCGTCTACACTGGGTGCCAGCGGCAGACAGACACGCCCTGACTCAATGCCGGGCTGGCAGCAGGCTGGGCGCATCCACACGAGGCCTGGGCGCACGTGTGGGAGCGGAGAGCTGTGGGGGGGGGGGTACAGGGACGGAACTGTGGGGCACACATATGTGCAGAAGTGGCAGCAGCTCTGGGATGGCGCCGAGCTAGGAGCCAGGAGAATATGGGCCCTGTAGATGGCCCCAGGGGAGTGAGGTGTGGCAGGTGGGGCCTATGTCCTGGCTATGTGCAGTGAGAGACCCAGTCCAGGCCCCTGGCACCTTCTGGTCATATTTATGCCCCTGATTCCTGGGTAAGGCCCTCCTGATAGCCAAGCAGGTGAGGTGTCCAAGTTGGGGCCAGGAACCTTCCTGCCCCACCCTACTGGTCCAACCCGCTTCTCCCTATTGCTCCTGTGTCTTATTTTTCCCTTGTGAATCTCTGAGACACAAAGGTAGATTGAATCACTAGCAACCAGCCATACTTCTGCCCGCCCTGAAGCCCTAGCCTACCCCCAAGGACCCAAAAGGAGGCGGCTGCTGGGGCCTGGGCAAGGATGACATTTGAGGAAGTCTTGCACTAAGTCCTTGCGGAGTCTCCATGAATGGCACAGGCTGGGCCCTCCCAGAAGGCTCCAATGGAGCCACCTCCTGGCTGTGTGCATTTGCAATTCATGGCTCTAACAGAGATTGCATTAGCGCTCTCCTCCCCGCCCCCAACCCCCCCTCCCCCGCTGTCACTATGATGAATGCCGCTTGATTTCTAGAAAAAAAAAAACTGGCCCGGGATACACGGTGACAAGATAGGGCCTGGGGACCAGGGCGTGGCTGGTGTCCTCTGTAACCTAAAACTTGTCTCCTCAGAGGCTCTCAGGGCCACACCGCATGAGCTATGAGCAAAGGACACGCCCCCTACAATTTCCTTCTTACTAAGACCTCACAGTCCCTGCCCCTGGGGTCCGCCCAACAGGCCGACTCCTCGGTTCTCAGCTTGTGGGTCTCGACCCCTTTGGGGGTGCAACAACCTTTTCACAGGGATCACGTATCAGATACCCCGATATCAGATATTTACATTATAATTCATAACAGTAGCAAAATTACAGTTATGAAGTGGTAATGAAACTAATTTTATGGTTGGGGTCATCACAGCCAGAGGAACTGTATTAAAGGGTAGCAGCATTAGGTCAGTTGAGGACCACTGAGAGAGGAAACTCAGTGTTGGGAGAGAGTCTGCCCACTTCACAGACAAGAAAACAAAGGTCTAAGAGAAGAGAGAAGCCAATATTTTGGCTAGAAGTCATTAGATAGGGCCCAGAAGTCAGGAGGGGCACAGCTCCTGAGGGGAAGGTCTGGGAGATTCCTGGAGAGGTAGAGGGAGCCCTTATTGGCTGCAGCCCTTCCTGTAATCCTGGTCCTTAGGGACCTAGGTCTGCTTAAACCCTGCCCAGGCTCCCTGGCAACCTCCTCCTCCTCCTCCTCTTCTTCTTCCTCCTCCTCTTCCTCCTCTTCCTCCTCCTCATTCCACAGGCCTGAGGCTTTAGCTTTGGATGATGTGGTGGGAGGAGGTCCCTCCCTCTCACCTATGACCCTGCCAGGGGAGTAGGCGACTGGGTATAGTAATTGGTTGGCTGGCTGTGCACACAGCATGGGTGTTTTCAGAAGGAGCAAATGGATAAATGAATGCTAATGAATGAGTGAGAGAGGGCGTGGTCTCCAAAGGAAAGACTGTGGCCTGATGGTGCCACTTCTGAACTCCTGCTTACCAGGGTCCTGTGTCTGGGCCCTTGCTGGCTCTGCCCTATGGGTATGTCTTTTGCTGAGCCAGATGGGGGAAAGAGCCTGGCTGTGGCACAGTCAGAGTCAGCTTCCGTAGCACTCACAGAAGGGACAGGGACAGAACAGACTGAGAGGGGGGAAAAAATCCCAGGTGTAGACTGGAGCCTGGCCATCCTGATAACAGCTGTTCCCGGTGTCAGGGGCCATGCAAAGGGACACTGAAGTGATGGGTGCTGGCTTTGTCATATGCTCACAGGTGGGGATGTGGGACTCAGGGATGAGCAGTGAGCTGACCGGGAGCCACAGTGTACCTACAGCCTCAGTTGGGCTTGGTGTGTTTCTGTGGAGAGATAGCCTCTCTGGCCCCATCAAACATTACAGGGCCACTCCTGGTGTGGCCTCAACTTCCCAGAGGGAGTTCTTATCCTGGCATTGTTTGGTCAACTTGACAAGTCTCTCCCAGAAAACCAGATGTCTATTCCTTACAGCTGCCCACCCGGTTTGTCCCCAGGTGGCCCCGGCAGTCCTCAGTGTCATTCTGACATATGGGTTTCCCTCAGCAACAAGGCCAGAGTCCAGACCCAGGTCCACTCGAAGGACCCTTCTGCTCCACAACCAGGCTGTACTCCCTGTCCATGGTCCAGATGAGCAGATAGATGCCCATTTGCCTCCTAGGCTACGAAGAGCTAAGCCACATTCTGGGTAAGTTAGAGGCTCAGGTCCAACCCCTCGGCCCTCCACCATACCTTTCCAGGTGAAGCCCAGAGCCAGGAGCAAAACACACTGGGTCTGAAGGGTTCAGATCCCAAGTCTCCCTCATAAGCTGTGTGACCACGCACTTACAGCTTCCCCTCTCTGAGCTTTAACTTCCTCATCTATAAAATGGGCGTGGTTATGCTTTCGGTCAGCATGGGGCTTCAAGCATTCTTCCCTCTGAGCCTTGGGTCCTCATCCACTCTGCCCTCCATCATCTCCAGTGGCTGCCAGCTGCCATTGGGGCATTGTTTAAATCTACAGATGTCTGCCATGCCCTGTTCTTCCCACAGATACCCCAGGGACCGTTTCCTCCTCACAGATGCCAAAGCCATCCTTCAGACTCCCAGAGGAGGGGGCCTCTCAGCTCCCCTATCCCAGAAGCACCTTCTTTCCCCCACCCCAGGATACGCCCCACCTTCTCCAGGGACTCCTCTGGAAGCCATGGGGCTCAGGGACCAGGCTGAAAGCCCCTCCGCCCCCACTGAATGTGCCGCCAAGCCCCTGCCTCCCTCCTCGGGGATCTGGACCCCACCGCATCCTGCCACGGGCCCGAGCCTATTTCATCAGGCCAAGGATTGCTTTTTAAATAAATCTAAAAACTCCACTTCCTCCTTGGCAAGTTCATTTTAAGTCATTTTATCTCTTTCCCCCCTATATTTTTCCTAAATAATGTGATTAAGTGACTCAGCGCCGGCTGCCTCTGGCAGGCCTGGCTTCTAATTCAGTTTGAGGACGGCCACCTTTGACCCCACTCCACTCTAGCTAAGAGGACACTTAAGCCATATTCTGCTGCTTCCTTCGGAGAGAGAGGCGGGGGTGGGGTGGGGGGATAGTGAAGGTTGGGGGAGTGGGGGGGGGGCCGGGGGGAAGCGAAACAAACTTTCACATAAAATTATGGTATATGGATAATTGAGAAGTTTAAAAACATGAATCTAATTGTACAGTCCCGAGAGAAAGCCATATCGAGCCACCCTATAAGAGGCCTGGAATCTCCCCATGATGATTTATTGCTAAATCCTAGTATTTTTCAATACATTATAGTTTTTAAATTGTGTTTAAATTGAGTGTAGAGGAGCAGAGGCCATTAGGAGATGCAGAAATGATGATTATATTTAAATATTCATGCACGCAGTACCTTATTATTGAATCTGAACACTAACAAAATCAATATTAAGTGCGGTTTGACATGAATTTATTTATGAATTTCGACTTTCTAAGTACTGTATTTTTTCACTCAAAAATTGTGAGTATAATGTAGTAATGATATCAAAACACAGTGTCAGAGAGCATTAGCTGGGGTGGTTAGAAACCTCTGGATTAGGGGGCCCCAGATTGCCCTCAAAAGTGCTTACTATACAAAACCTTTTCCTTTCTTTCTTTTTTTTTCCTCTCTCTCTCTTGCTGTTTCTGAATCACAGTCCACACACACTCAGGGCGGGTGGTGGGGAAGAAGCCAGCGCAAGACAGCGGCAGGCGGGGCTGTGGGGCTGCGGGGCTGGGGGGGCTACAGGGCTGTGGGGGCCGTGGGGGCTCCGGGGCTGCGGGCTTTCAGCACCTAGGAGGCTGGGGGCGGCGGATGTGTGGTTCTCTGTGGGATTGCCTCCTCACCCCATGTCCAGCCCTCCCCTAGAGGATCCAGGATTTAGACTCCCCAGAGGGAAATGCTAACTTATGGGAAGAATGTGGGGTGTCTTTACTTCCTTAGACTTTCAATTCTGGGGGGACAGAGTGAATGCTCAAGAGAAAGCCATGGTAGAAGAACCTAGAAGGAGCCCTTGTCACAGAAGACAGGGACACTGCCTCACCATCACTGGGCAGGAGTTTAGGTACCTCTTAGTGCTTAGCCCACCAGGCCCTCCTGCCCGTACCCTGGCCCTATAAAGCACGTCCCCAGTTCCTTGGAGACCGGTCCCTTTCCTCCGTCTACCCGCAGCTTTTCCTGCGTATGACCAGGATGCTAGAACACTTCCTCAGCCTGCTGTCCTATGTAGCCCTTCCAGGAGGTCCCCCAAATTCACTCAAGAGACCTGATGTCCACAGCAGCCTGAGAGTCTCAAAAGACCACCTGGGCTTGTGGTAATCTCTCCCCACAAGGGAGAACCTCTCTGTGTTCCATTCAGCCAGGCGTAAGACATGAAGTAGTATCAGTGAGCCATCAGGTTGAAACCCTACATTTTCACAGAAAAAAACTCTGACATCGTACGTAGACTTGGGACACTCCCCGTATCCCCATTTCAGAGAAGCAAGCCCAGAAACCTGTCTCACCTAGGCCGTTCCTCATGGGTCCCACAACCATAAACCTACCAACATCCACTGCCTGGCACTGGGGCCCCATCAACATGGCAGTATTCAAGCATACCCTTCAACCTACAACTCTCAGGCTCTCCCATGGAGAGAGAGGGACCCAGACAAGTGTGGCCAGGCTTCAAACCAGTGCACTGCCCCTTCCTCAGATCCACGGTCATCCTCACACACCTCCCACACACCTCAACACACCAGCAGATACAGATGTCCTGATATAGACAGACATCCCAACTTGGAGTGGATACCCTGACACACAAACACACCTGACACACAGATGCATAAACGCACTTAACACAGAGATGACCCTACTCCCCACCCCCACCCCCAAGCCTGACTCCTTGGTCCCAGCAGCAGCAGCAGCAGCAGCAGCAGCAGCAGGCAGGTAGGTAGATGCTACCTGGGGTTAAGGGCCAAGTGGCACTTTAGAAGGTTGATTCAAAATATGCATCTGCCTTTGACAGGGGGAAGCAACGGCCGCTCGAGGGGAGGGGGAAAAATACCCTACCCGACCCTCAACTCTTTTCCAGTAAATCGATGTATTTTGCTATAATTTTATTAGGAATATAAAAGGAGCTTTTCAAAAGTGCTTAGGACGCAAAAAAAAGAGGCAGGCGATGGAAACATTAGTCTGTCTGTGTTAGCAATCCCATAGTCACATTTTATTGTTACTGTCAGGATGCAAAAGCTGCGCTTAAAACAAAATAATACATAATGTATTACTGAGGCATAAACATCGGCGAGCCGCAAGCGGCCGGCGTTTTTATTCTAAAAAGAAGATGGGGGAAAAGGCGAAGGAAGGGACACTGTGTGTGTTGGGGGGGGGGGTGCGGCCTCTGAGAAAGAGATGGCAGAGCTGGGAGCCCCAGATCTAGAGGACTGAGGCACTCAGAGCTTCAGCCACAATACTGTCCCTTTCCTGGCTCCTCCTGGGTCAGGGGATCTGTTCTCTGAGGAACTCTTGGATCCTTGATGTCCAGTCTCCCTTTAGTTCAGGCTTGCTCTCAGATCCAACCTCACTTAGGGAGGGAAGGAGCCAGGCAGCCTCTGACAGTTGGGGTTCAGAGAATGACAGTAACTTACTCTGGGTCACACAGAAGTAAGCGATGTGACCAGGGAGAGAAGCTAGCGTAGAGTTCCAGAGCCCTAGTTTGGTGACTGAGCTAGCTAGGGACTTGAAGGTCTTTAGGCAGCACCACCACCACCCCCTCCCACCCCCGCACTTGGGTCCCTGAGGTAGTCTCTCTGCTCCATCCCTGGCAGCTTCCTCGTGTGTCATCTTCCAAAACACATTTCTCTTCCCCTTCACGCCAACATAAAGCTACCCAGTCCTCTCGGAGACAAGCTGTGCCTGGCAGGGTCCTCTTCAGCCCGGCCATGCCCTCACACACTTGGTAGCAGCCTCTGTGACCATCCTTGTAACCCTTCAGTCCACTGAGTTCACTCCCACCTGACAGCTGGAGTGACTGCCCAGTTCCTCTACCGGAAAGTCATATGTGGCCCCGTCATGGCAAATCCTCCAGGAAGGCTTCCTGGGTTACCTGTTGACACCTGTCTATACCCTTTTTTTATTTACTTGTTTATCACTCGTTTGCCCTAAATAAAGATGAAAGAAGACGGGGCCAGTTGTTCCTGGTTACCGTGGTGTCTCCAGCTCCTGGCCCCTGCACAGTCTGTACAGTGTGTTCTTTGTGGAGAAAGGTGGATGGGCCACATGGTCCCTTTGGCTGTCATTGCAGGTAACAGATGGGATGTATGTGAGTCTTGGGAACTTCTGGGGCTGTGGCATATCCTGCCTCCCCAAGGAACCCAGAGCCAGCCCCTCTTCCCGTGTTTGGACACTCCACCTCCCCTCTAGAGACAGATGTCCCCACCTCCCTGTATGGATCCAGCCCACCAGAGACCGTGTGCGTGAAGGCAGGGCCTCCGCCATCTGCCCAGCATGACTTGTAACATCTGGCGACTTACTTCTCTCAAGCCTTCCCAGATGTTTGGTGTCGGGAATCCCTCCCCTCATCCCACCATTCCCTACTCTTCTGATTTTCTTGGGCCTCACCTCAGAGAAGGGCCTGGAGACTTCCACCACCCCTCCCTCCCACCAGCTTACCGCCCTGGACTCCCCTCCTCTCAGGCCACTGAAACCCTTCGATCCAGTTTCTCTCCTCCCCTGAAAGGCTTCTCTCAGCACTGTGGAACAGCTCTAGGGTTCAACCCCTGACCTCTGACCCTTTGGGGAGAGCAGTCAGGAAATGGAAGCTGTGTGGCTTTCAGATCTACTACGGTACCTGCCTGAACCTCAGTTTCCTGATCTGTAAATTGGGGACAAGAACAACGTCTTGATCTGCAAGGGCAACAGGGAAAGCCTATAGTACTGTACTCTGAGGGCCTTCCATGGCACTCAAGGTAGGGGATATTGGGGCAGAGCCACCAGAGAGGGTGCTAGGGCCAGTCCCTATCCCACCCTAGCCCTCTGGGGTAGCTTACCCTTCAGTTTAAGGGCACTTGGTGCCACCTAGTGGTGGGTGTGGACACGGACTGGCCTGACCAGGTAGGTGGGAAACTGGGTCTGGGTCAGGACACACACAGGAGAATTAAGTTAGGGCTGAGAGTCTGGCTTTGTTGGAGGCTAGCGTGCACCTGCAAAGTCCTTCTACCCATGTAGAAGCCATCTTGGATATGAAACAGGGCGTGACCACCTCCAGAATGCTCTGTGTGTGCTCTGTGTTCAAGTCAGAAGCTGCCATGCCCTCCCCAGCTTGGACACCAGCAAGCACTCCACCAGACAGGGAGACCCAGCATGGAGGCCTGAAGGAGAGCACAGCTCTCCCCACCCCACCTCTTACAGTAACAACCGCCTCCTCCTCAGACCCAAAACAGTGGAAGGCTGGATGGCCTGTTCCTAGAGTCCTTCCTGGTCCCTCCTGTGTGCCAGACATGGTATGTGCATGTGTGCTGTAGTGTATCTACAGCTTGTGTGTATCTGTGTGTATGTGTGTGTATCTGTGTGCTGCATGTTTGTCTGTGTGTGTATCTGTGTGTGTCTTTGTTTGTGTGTGTGTCTGTGTGTTTATGTGTGTCTGTGTCTATTTGTATATGGATATGTATGCATCTGTCTGTGTGTGTATCTTTGTGTGTCTGTGTGGATGTCTGTGCCTGAGTGTTTATGTGTGTCTGTGTGTTTATGTGTGTCTGTGTATTCATGTGTGTCAGTGTCTGTATGTGTTTGTGTGTATGTCTGTGTCTGTGTGTGTATGAATGTATGTGTAAATGGCAAATGGGGAGGAGGGTAGATGAGAGATGAGAAGGCAGAGAAACAACAGGAATGTCGGCGTGTTCATAGGAGCCCCAAGAAAAGTGCTGAGGGGCAGAGCCTGGGGCAGACAGGAAGAGGAGATTGTGACAGACAGGGTGGCGTGAGCCTTCCCCACAGCTGCAGTAAAGCCTGGTGGTTACAGCCTCGGGTTGTAAGCTTCTGCCAGCTGCACTTGCCCATCGTATGACTCTAGTGGAACAACTAAAGTTCTCCAGGTCTCTGTTTGGCCATGGCTAAAATGAAAAGAGCTATGCTCTCCCAGGCTTGTCCCTGGGAATAAATGACATCAGCTCCCAGGAGATTCAGCAAGAGAGGGAGCTTCTCCAGACCCCACCATGTCTTCCTCATTACACACATACACGCACATCCTCATTACACACGCACATGCACAGGCACAGAAGGACACACATCTCAGGAGCTCAGGGTTGAGCCTCGAAAGGGTACAGTGTCTGGCTATATAAAGCTATGTGTCTGGGGGTGCACAGATGACAAGCTGCATTGACACATGTACCTCTGAGCATGGCTGTGTCTTCAAGTCTGGGGGCATGGGATGCCAGGAGTAGGGCGGTGCTCCCATGCCTGAATGTGGGTGTGCAGGGCCCCAACAAGGGCTGTCATTGCCACCAACAGCTAGGGCTGTCATTATAGGGGGAAAATGTCAGCTACCGACTCCTCTAAGCCCACCCCCCGCCTGGCAGGGTTACCTCTTTTCTGCCTGTCAGAGCTGGGGTGAGAGAGCTTTGAGCCTGTGCACAGGGTAGGATCAGGAGTCTTCTGGAGTCAGTGAGCCCTTTGTGGGTTCATCCCTGAGGTCTGGGACGAGGGGGGGGGTCTGTTCTGACATGAGGTGTGGAACAGAATGCAGGGAGACTGGCATCTCTCTCTTCTGCCACAAAATTATAGGCTGTGGATAGGAAGAAAGCTTAATTAGTAAAATGCTCGATTTGCAAGCATGAAGACTTGAGTTTGAGTTCTAGCACCCCAATACAAAAGCCAAGCATGGTGGGCAGGTGGTGAGGCGTGGACTTCGGGACACTGGCTGAGTGTCTGTGTGGATGTCTGTGCCTGAGTATTTATGTGTGTCTGTGTGTTTATTGTGTGTCTGTGTGTTTATGTGTGTTCGAGCTTAGCCTAATTAGTGAGCTACAGATCCCACTGAAAGGCTCTGTCTCAAAAAAACAAAGTGGACAGAAGAATGTACCAGAAGGTGATCTCTGGCATCCATGCCCAGAAACGCACACACACCACCACCACCACCACTACCACCACCACCACCAACAACAACAACAGTGGACAGCCTGTGACTAGCTCTCTGTACAAAGCTATCTGCTCTTACACCCCTAGCCCAGGCCTGTGTGTGTCGGAGCATCTATTGGGTAGGAAGAGGACCTTGGGTCAAACAGATCTGGTTTTTGGGCTCCAGCACTATAGCTTCATGGCTATGTAGTCATAAGCAAGTCAAGTAACCTTTCTGAGTCACGGCCCCTTCCCTGACCAGCAGCGACAGTGCTAATCACCCCTGCAGGGTACTTGGCCTATATCACTTGGCACCTATGTTGGAGGCCATATTCAGGGAGTGTGGTCTATGCATCAAGTGTCAGTCACCTCTGGGAGTCCCTTCTGTCCATTCCCCATGGTGGCTGCTTGATTGCTGTGTCTATTCCACACATGAGGGAAGAAGCCAAGGAGACAGATTGTCAGATGTCACCAACCTCCAGATAAAGGCACGGAGGAGCAAGGTGGAATTACCTGTGTGGTCAGTCTGGGGATGGAAAGTGTCTCACTCCCTCAGATGACCCCTGAACAAATGAGTTGTAGGCTCCTTGGCCATCTCCTCCTCAGCACTCTCACAGGAAGAAACTGAGTCCAGATCAGGCCGGACATTCACAGAAGTCCCTACAGTAACGGCAGGGAGGTGGCCCCACCCACACTCCAGGTATGGCCTCTGAGTCCCCTGAAGTGAAACACATTCCCTGAGCGCTCCCTATGTAACCAGAATGGCCAGGCTGGAAGCAAAGACCCTTGGGAGGTTCCCTGGGGGGGAAGGGGGGCTCACAGCCTGGTGGGGAAAGATAACAGGCAAATTAACATAATTCAATGACTGGAGGCTTTAAAGCTGAGGGCATGGGAGAGGAGAAAGATCTAAGGTGGTCAGGACAGAGTCCTGGGAAAGAGGAGGACAGTTGCTATTTCACTGCCTCGAGCTAACTCAGTCTTAGAGAATGAAGGACAGGTACTCCAGGCAGGGGACTGTGTGGTCAAAGCAGGAATGTGGGGATTGTGATAGCATAGTGTGCCAGCTAGACTCTAAACTCTAGAGTTTATTCATGGAAGGGACAAAATAAGGAGGGGAATCCAGAGGGAATTGTCCCAGCGACTGGGGCTGCAAGATACACCAACCCCAAACTGGGTGGTGTGAAACTGCCCTACATCATGAGCTCGGGCCTAGGGCCAGGCTTTGCAGAAGAGCCTGTGTGCTCTGCCCTGCCTAGACCTGGCTGAGGTGGCTTTGGCTATACAGGGATGGAGCCATCCGAATGTCCCCTCGAAGGTCTGGCCCCACCTAGACTTCTGGCTGAAAACTCAAGCATGCGTGGCCACCCACTGTGGTCTGCCCACAGAGCTGCCTCACGGGTTCAGTGAGGTGCTGCACAGGATCATGGAGGCAAGTGCTGAAGAATAAGGCAGGCGGGTATGGCGCTTCACCGGTGATCCAGGCTCTGAACTCACAGCCGCTCACTGGAGCCACCCACAAAGCTCTGTCCAGAAGCTGGGGGAGGAGACACAAGACACCACACACACACACACACACACACACACACACACACACTCACTGGAAAGTGGGTCGTCGTCGTCGTCGGAGGCAGAGAGGTATCTCCATGGCACCTTGGGACAGAGCAACTGGCTGCCCAGGTCACACATGACTGAAACACAGACCTAGTGACCTCTGACCTCTCTTGCAGGTGAGGGAAGAGAACAGAAAGGAAATGGGATCAGAAGATCCAGTCGCCAGACCAAGGGGCAGGGGCTGAGGGGAGGGGAGAGCCCTTGACAACCAAAACTGCTCCTAATCCACCTCTCCCAGCACACAGACAACTTCCTGAAGCCCAGGGCAAGACCTCCCTGGAGATCTTTTCTTGTGGTTTCTCTTTCCAGTCCTGACTGTCTCCATCCTGATTTACTCTGTACTAGCCCAGTCCCAGGTGGAGGCCAGCAGGGGCAGCCTCCACAGTAGACCTCTTGCCTCCCAGTACATCGCAACACTCACCAGAGAGCCAGCCCTCCCTGCTGGAGCCAGGCACAGGGGTCAGTGTGCTGGAAGGGGACATGCCGTCTGGACCCCCCCATCCCCCATCCCCATGCTGAGCCTCTCTCCTCTCCCAAGGTTGCTGTGGAGCCTTGCCTCTTCTCTGACTTCTCAAGTCCAAGTGGCAATACCCAGGAGCCAATGGGTCTCCCTCGCTGCCACAGCCTCCATCAGCAAAGGAGCAACTAAGCCGGAGTCTGTCCTTCCAGCTTCACAGACCCTGTCCCTCAGTGTTTGCCCCGAAGCCTGACTCCCCCCATCACTGAGAGTGACTGCAGCTGTGTACCTATGGCCAGAGCAGAGCCCAGCACACAGCCCAGCACACCGCCGTTAGAGCGAACAAATGAAGGAACATTCTATGTTTTTTATTTGACCTGTGACAAGAAATCAATAAACATTTGGTGAGCGAGTGAATGGATGAATGTGTTGGGTTTTCACTAAGTTGTTGTTTGTTTGTTTGTTTTTATTATTATATGGGGATTCACTGTGTAGCTTGCTATGTAGACCAGGCTAGCCCTGTACTCAGAGATCTACCTGATTCTGTTTTCTCAGTGCTAGGATTAAAGGTGTTTACTACCATGCCCCAGTTTTGGGGTGTGGCAATCAGATTCCCAGCTTCCTCCCGCACACTGGTGTTCTCTAACCACTGAGCTTTCCAGCTTTGCTCCAGATCCCCAGCGTCCTGTCCCGTAGGCTGGTTAGCAGTCCCAGTTAAGAGTTGGGGAAATAAAATGGCAAGGCAAACCCCTGGAGGGCCTGCTGGGGAGCTCACTTCTTCAACAGAGATTCACCCCTGAGCATCCCAAGCCCTGAAGTCCCAGGAAAGCTTGAGGTCCAAGTGCACAGACGTGCCTTACCCTTCACCAGGGTCCAGAGAAGGTGGAGCCTCCTTCCCTTTGACATTGAAAGAGAGGGGTAGAGGCAAGAGGGTTGAGGAGGGGCAGGCAGCCCCCACACAGCAGCTACCAGGCTTCTCCCCTACCCATCATGCCACTCCAGGTCCCTGTGACTGTCCCCATGCACAGGACCCTGCCTTCAACCCTCGGAGTCCTCCTAACATCGTGGGGGCAAACAGAGGGGGGAGACCAGATTCTCCCCAGCAGTTTGAAGAGTTTTGGCATTTCCAGGAGGGCACATGTAATATTTAAATGCCTTCCTCCCGCACGCCCGCACGCCTGCCTCGGCTTCCCAGGTGAATTTATAGGCACTGAAATGGTCTAATTTCCCACACAAGCCATGTCAAATATAATTTGGGTGCAAAGTTGGTAATTATACGTAACATCAGTCTGATGTTAAAAACACTGAAAAATTTAGCAAGAAGAGACGGCTGAAGAGACGTGAGTCTGAGGCCCAGCCAGAAAGAGGCAGGCCCAGGCCCCACCGAAGCCAGAGTCTTTAATTAATAATAGCATGTTTTCAGGGACTCAAGGACGCAGGTCCCCAACTGTCTGAAACTCCTTTGTCTACCAATTACCAGCCTCTGGGGGCGAGGGGGAGCCAGGGAGGAAGGGGGGGGTGCTGATCTTGTTTAAGAAGTGAGCTTTAAGCCAAAGCTGAAGCCCACCTGTGGGGCAGATTCTTGCTGGCCAAGTGACCCCACTCTGTTCTTGTGTCCCCAAATACCTGTCCTAGGTCGGGGAGGAAAGGCTCCTATCTTCTCTACTTAGGATGAATGGTGGGAGGGGGGTGAGCTTGGCCAAGCAGTTCAAAAGGTTTGCTGAGTCCAGAAACTGCTTAGGTGGGTCACAGTCTTATGACAGTGTCATTCTTGTCTCCAACTTCCTTAGTCCTCATGGAAGTCCTATCCCTCCTCACACCATCCCTGGAAACTTCTAAGGGATGTCTGTAAAGCCACACTTCCCCGGGTCCCTGAGAGCCACCTGTCAGAACTGCTGAAAGCCATGGCCTAGCCACTCAGTGGCTGGGAATGCAGGTGCCACCACCCTGCAGGGCTATAGAAGCCACCTCCACCGATGCCCTAAGGAATCTTCAGTATGGACTGAGGACAGAGTTTAGTTGGCAGAGTGCCTTCCTGGCATGCACACCACCCGTGGTTCAGTCACTAGGACAATATAAACTGGACACGGTGGCAAAAGCCTGTAGGCCCAGCACCAGGGTGATGGGAGCACCGGGGTGGGTGATGGGAGCACCAGGTGAAGGGAGCACCAGGATGAAGGGAGCACCAGGATGAAGGGAGCACCAGGATGAAGGGAGTGGGAGAATCAGAAGTTCAAGACCACATTGACAATATAAAAACTTCAAGATGAGCCTGGGCTACCTGAGATCTTGTCTGTTAAAAAAGAGGAGAGAAGGAGGGATAGCGAAAGGGGGGGGGAGGGAGGGAGGGAGGGAAGGAGGGAGAAGAGGAAGAGAAGGCAAAAAGGAAGAAAAGAGGGAACTCATTTCTATTTCCCAGACCAGGAAGCTACACTCAGAGGAGCACGCCCACAGCAAAGGAAGCTGGAGAGGGGGAAGGAAATACAGGCCGAGCCCACACCTTCACGTACTTACCTGGGAAGAGACCAATCCCACAAACAGCACATTAACCTCAACGCCAGTCCCAGCTGTGCCCTCTGCATAGTGGCCCTCATGCCCCACACTGGATGCACCTGTGAAGCGTTATTTAGAACCACACATGCCCAGGTGAGACTTTCTGGGTGCTCCCTGGGTATAAGGGAGAATTTTATACTTCCAGGTGGCCCTAATGTTGGGTGCTGGGATCAATAAACTTACCCTACTGAAACTCTGCCCTCTTATGTGTCTCCACTGGTGATCCACATCCAAGTTACCTGAGGTATACATTAGAGTCACCTGACGTATACATTCTAGTCATCTGAGACACACACCCTAGTTGCCTGAGGTACACATCCCTTTAAGGTTACTTTAATTTTTAACTTTTTTTTATGGATGTATATATGTGCCTATGTGAGTTTATGCATGCAGGTGTCCATGGAGGTGAGAGGGCATCAGATCCCCAGAACCAAAAGTTGTGGGCTGTTGTGGGCCACCTGATGAGGTTGCTGGGAACTGAACCGGGGTCTTCTATAAGAATGCTAAGCCCTCCTAACCATGGAGCCATCTCTCTAGCCCTCCCTAAGGACCTAGATTGTGGGTATGAAGTCCTAGCTTCCTCCCCCAAAACCTCATGGCAGTGTGGTAATGCATGCCTGTAGCCTCAGCCTTGGGAGATGAAGCCGGGAGAATCAGAAGTTTAGGTTTTGAGTTTGAGGCCATTCTGAAACATGAGACTGCCCTTCAAAACCAGAAAGAAAAGGGGGGAAGGAAGGAAGGAAGGCAGCAAGGAAGGGTGGAAGGTGGACATCATGGCACATACCTTTAATCCTGGCACTCTGGAGGAAGAGGCAGACAGGTCTCCATGAGTTCAAGACCAGTCTGATTTATAGATGGAGTTCCAGACTGGTCAAGGCTGCATAGCAAGATCTTGTCTCAAAAAGGCAGGGGGTGGGGTGGGAGAAAGCCAGAGAGATGGGGGGGGGCACTTTAGAGCACTGGCTGTTCTTTCAGAGGACCCAGGTTCAATTCCCAGAACCCACATAGTGGCTCACAACCATCTGTAACTGCAGTTTCGGGGTTTCTAACACCCTCTGTGGCCTGCTCAGAATCAAGGCTCGCATGTGCTACACACGTACACGCAGGCAAATCAGACACATAAAAATAAATGAATATTATAAAGAATGTTTAAAGACAAGAGAAGAAAGTGTAGGTCCTGACACTGTGGGTCTGTCTGCAGGGAATCTGTAATTCTAGCAAGTTCCATGTCAATTCTGATGCTGTGGTCACAAGATGCCAGGTTTGTCTGAGTGTTATAGGAATCCGAGGCAAGTGGCCAGGTCGCAGCCCAGACATGCTGATGGACTTCCAATGGGAGACCAGTGGTTTTCAGACCTGGGTACCGGCACACTAAAGGTCATGGCAAAAGGGCTCAGTGGGTAAAGATGCTTTCCTCCCAAGCCTGGGAAGATGAGCTCAATCCCTGGAACTCACGTGAAGGTGAAAGGATAGATCCCACTCAAAAGACGTTCTCTGATCTCCACGTGTGTGCCTTAGTATGCGTGTACACACACACACACACACACACACACACACGTGATGATGATGATGATGGTGGTGGTGGTGGTGGTGGTGAGTCTGCAGAGTGCTTTCAAAGAATATCAACACTACCAAAACTAAGATGCGTACATCCCTGATCAGGTTCTTTTGGGGAGGTCTATATTTTAAGTACTCAACTGATCCTAAGGGAAAGAACTGGGAAACAGCTTTGAACTGTGTGTCCTAGACACCATAAAACCCAGATTTCATTCCCTTCACCAAGGGGTTCAGAGACAGCAGATTTGGGGTAGAACCCGATAACTGGCATCCTTTTACTTAAACATACATAATATTTATGTATCTATGAATGTTAAGCTGGGGGTGGGGGCGGGGTCCTTTAATCCCAGCAAGTGAGAGGCATAGAAAGGCTGATCTCTGTGAGTTCAAAGCAGCCTGGCCTGCAGCTCTACTAGTTCCAGGGCAGGTAGAACTACACAGAGAAACCCCATTTTGAGAAACCAAAAAGCATAAGTAGTTAGATGGATAAATAAATGAAAAACTAATATGTGTGTGAGTGTTTACCTGTGTGTATTGATTGATGTGCACCACATGTGTGCCTGGTGCCCATAGAGACTCCACCCTCCAGGCGCTTTGGGGAGTTCCACAAGGGAAATTCATACACCAGAGGCAAAGCCGATGTGGCCCAGACCACAGCCTCCTGCCACCTCCTCCATGCACAGTCTCTGTGTGCAGGTGAGGGCAGCCCTGCTAGGGGGACAAGCAAGAAAAGAGGAGCCCTGACTTCTGAATAGGGCAGGGTGGAGCAAAGCCTGGGAAACCAGACAGGAGACTTCCACACAGCCCGTTCCTCTCCGCGGCATCCTGGGCTACCCACCTGGGCAAGTCAAGACAGCCCTGGCCCTCTGTGGCTCTGTATCCTGATCTCTAAAGTAAAGAAAGCCAGATCACCACACCTCACCTTGTGTGTGTGTGTGTGTTGTGTGTGTGATTGTGTGTGGTTTTTATTTTTAGATTAAAGTCACTGCTCAAGGCAAAGAACTCCAGCAGATCAGAAGCACTCGGGGTAGAAAAGTCTCTTTTGGAAATACCTCTATTCATCGTTCTGCGTGTGTGGCTCCAGACATTTGCTTTGCATGTGCAAACAAATGTCTGTGTACATTTTTATAAATGGGCTTGCGTGTCTTGTTGCAAGTTGCTTTTAACGTATCGCCATGTATCATGTGCTCGCTGGGCTAGCCATAAATATTTGTCTCGTTCTTTTTGAAGTCTGCATAGTATTTCACAATGTGGACGCACCACCGTTCACCCCATCCTTCTCCTGTTGATGGACATTCAGGAGAGTTCCATTCAGGAGAGTTCCATTCCCCACCCCACCCCCACAGTCGATAATATAGCATTGAACACCCTTATATGGGAGCCTTTGAATACATCTTTGAGTGTGTGTGTGTGTGTGTGTGTGTGTGTGTGTTCCTGTGGACGTATGCCCATCTGGTTGCTTGGGCCCTTGTATGCATGTGAAGGCCAGAGGCCAGAGGCCAGAGGTCAGAGGTCAGAGGTCAGAGGTTGACAACAAGTATCTTCATCAATTGATCTCCCCCTAACTTCCCCCCACACCCACCCCTGATTTGCCTGAAAGTCTATTAATTTTCTTTTTCTGGGTATTGAACTCAGAGCCTCACGCATGCTAAACACATGTTTCACTGGGCTACCCGTCTCCTGCCAGGCCACTGGAATGTTGATAGGCGTTAGATTGAATCAATGGATTTGTGGGGTGGGGCAGTAGAGCTTTTATATGTTTTTGTGTGTGCACATGTGGAGGCCAGAGGTTGACATCAGGTATCGTTGATCTCCCCCATCTTTATTTTTTAACTTCATTCGTTCATTCATTTATTCAGTGTGCACATGACCGTGTCAAGGCACACACGTGGAGGTCAGAGGATAACTTCCAGGATCGGTTTTCTCCTTCCACCATGTGGGTCCTGGGATTTAACTGGGGTCCTCGGGCTTGGTAGCATGTCACCTTACCCACTGAGCCATTTCCATAGTCCTCCTTCTTAATCTTTTTTTTTAAAAAGAAGGGTCTGTCATTCACCTGGAACGTATCGATTTGGTTAGGCTCACTGGCCAATGAACTCAGTGGATTCTCCTGACTCTCCCCACCCCCTGCTGCCCCTCCCAGCTCTGGGATTAAAGAGAGATATTGAGACCAGCATAGTGTGGTGCCCGCCTTGAATTCCAGCACCCCAGAGACAGAAGCAGGGGGATCTCTGTGACACATGCACAAAGCTCTGGGGTCAATCTTTAATAACGAGTGGGGGGGAGACCTAGGGTTCACTCTCTCCACCCATATCTCTCTCTCCAATGCTCCACTGCTCTGTTTTGCTGTGACCCTTAGTCCAATCCTAGTCAAACTTCAGTATTCAGGGGAGACTGTTCTCTTTCCTTCTTCTTGTTCGTCCTTCTCCCCATGGTCGGTCCAAGCCCAGTTTTGTCTGCTGAGTGGTAGCATGGGAGCCACTTAAGGAGGGAGCCATTGCTTGACATGAGAGGAAGAAAACAATGAAGACATCTGTCAGAGCTTCATCCAGTCACCATGGATGTGAGTGACACTTTGCTGAGTCAGATGATGGCTCTTAGAGCCAGAAAGAGCAGTTCCTCGGTGTGTGTGTGTGTGTGTGTGTGTGTGTGTGTGCCATGCACGCTCGCACAAACAGTGAACGGCTGCAGGGAAGCACACTTTAAATCCCATCAGCACTGTCCACTGGGCTCTCCCGTCCAGACAACCGGGAGAGCCATCCATCAAACCCAGATTTGTGGCACTGCCAGTTTCTTTGGTATAAATACTTCTACCATGGCCAACATCAGCCTGGCAATGTGCAGTCTGAGCCACACTGGAGAACAGCTGCCCTCCAACACATCATTCCATGGGGTTCCTGTAGTTACACATCGAAGACCAACATCCAGGGCATGCGTGTGAATAATATAAATAGGGAAGTGTCTCAGTAGAACTCAGAAATGAGAGACCTGTTGGCTTAACCTCCTGCTCACAGAGTTCTGTAAGCTTATCATTGATTCTCGTGTCCTGACGTTAGCGGCTTCAGATAACTCGGGGTGACTGAAAAGTCCTGCAGACTTTGCAGTGTGATAGAATGTTTTATATGGTGATTATCAGAGGCGTTACATGATTGGGTAAGTCTGTCAAGATATATAGAACATATATAAATCTGGTGGTGGTGGTTCTGTGGAGACAAGGTTTCTCTGTGTAGCTCTGACTGTTATGAAACTCATTTTGTAGATTAGTTTGCCCCTGAGCCCACAGTGATAAGTGGGCCTCTAGCTCCCTAGTGTTGGGATTAAAGCCATAAGCAACAGCGGGGGCAGAGGGGGGGGGTGGAGGCATAAGGGGTAGGGGGTGAGAATAGGTTTTTTGTTTTGTTTTGTTTTGTTGTTTTGTTTTGTTTTGTTGGATTGGTTTTGGTTTTTTGTTTTGTTTTGTTTTGTTTTTTTCGAGACAGGGTTTCTCTATGTAGCCCTGGCTGTCCTGGAACTCACTCTGTAGACCAAGCTGGCCTGGAACTCAGAAATCTGTCTGCCTCTGCCTCCCAAGTGCTGGGATTAAAGGCGTGCGTCACTGGCAAGAATAAGTTCTTAACACTCATGTTGGACTGCCGGACTGCCTGCTCATTACTGCCTATAATTCCAGCTCTAGAAGATCTGGAGCCCTCTATAGGCTTCAAAAAACACTCATATACATGCAGCATACACAGAGAGAAGCATACATGAATAAAAATAAAATATATTTTTAAAATTTGTATTTAAGTTGGGATGTGGGGGGTGAAGGGTAAGTAATTCTCTTTATCACTTTTCTGTTGCTGTGACAAAACACCATGAGCAAGGAAATTTATAAAAAGAAAAGAAAAACATTTAATGGGGCTTACAGTTTCAGAGAGTTAGAGTCCATGGTGATGGAGCTAAGGCCTGGTAAGAGGAGGACCTGAGAACTCAGATCTGGATCGTCAAGCAAGAGGTAGGTAGAGATGGCACACTGAGTGTTGAGGTTTGGTCTGCTGCTAAATCCTGGTGCTGGTTGCCCCAAGGACGAGAGAATCCTCATATACCGCAAGTAATGATGTGTGACCTTGCTCCTTAATGTAAAACTATTGGTTGAATAAAGATGCTGATATCCTGTAGCTGGGCAGGAAAGAGGTAGGTGGGGTTTCAGTTTCTGGGCTTGGGGATGAGGAGAGGCCACAAGGAAGAGAAAAGCATAAGGCAGAGAGAGGAGAAGACACCATAGGGTAGGTGAGTCATGACAACATGGCCATGAGGGCTGGCCAATTGGAGTTAAGATCTGCCCAGATGGAACTCGGCAAGTTATATCTCAGGGTTATTGACAGGGAAGTAGACATAATAGCATAGAAGGTAGATATCTGCCCAGCTCTACTGCATAAGGCTTACTATAAATATAAAAGCTTTGTGTCTTTTAACTGGGAACTGAATGGTCAAAGGTGAGATAAAAACCTCTAATTGTAGCCAGGCGGTGGTGGCACACACCTTTAATCCTAGCTCGGGAGGCAGAGGCAGGTGGATTTCTGAGCTCGAGGCCAGCCTGGTCTACAGAGTGAGTTCCAGGGTAGCCAGGGCTACACAGAGAAACAAACAAACAAAAAACACCTCTAAGTGAGATTAAATATTTCCCATAACATGAGGAATGGTGGAAGTCTTGAGATCTCAAAGCCCACCCCCGGTGACAGATCTCTCTAAGAAGGCCATATCTAATATCCTAATCCCTCCCAAACAGTTCTGCTAACTGGGGACCAAGTAATCTCATTCAAACCACCACACTCTCCTGACTCATATGTGGAAAATGGTCACGAACTCAGGGACCATCTTCTGCTCTTATCTCTGAGCACAGAAAAAGACAATTCAGTCTACAGCAGATGTCAGGGCTGCCCCTGCCATGTGCCCTTCACCACTGCCTCTAAGTCTGGTTGTGTCTCTACCAAGTTCCTACAGGAGCTCATCAGCACCGAACCAGGCCAGTGACTCATGCTGCAAGTAAAAACCCTAGAGTGTATCAGATTAATAGAGGCCAGGTCCCATGGACCTATCCTAGCTGCAAGGGAAGCTGGAAAGCGAACTTCTGATTCCTACTTGGGGGAGAATAATGTAAGTGAAACGTGCCTCAGATCTAAAAGTATCAGGTGCCACATGATTATGAAACTATGATGGCCACCAGTTTCTATCACTGGCACATCACTACTAACACCAGGACCCGAGTTATCTCAACCGTACTCAGCAAGCCTGACCTTTGCCCTCCTGTAAGCAAGAGCACCATTATTATACTCTCTCACTCACGTGGAACAGGTTTCAGGGTGGGGTGGACTGGCTCTCAGAGATGCTTACTGCAAGATCAGGAGGACTGGTCACCCTCCCTGAGGAGTGTGGAAACTCAGTCACTATCAGAGAGAATCTAGGGTATAAAATGCTGAAGAAGCCAAGGAGAGAGAGGTCCCTGGGGTCTGCAGAACAAAGGGGCCTCTCAGAGCATTTGAACAGAGCTGAGGGGAGCGGGGGGGGGGGTGGGGGGGAGAGAAAGATGGATACACGTATGCATGTCCATGTGTAGAGGTGAGGACAGAACAGAACAGTTTTATTGCTCCCCACTTTATTGCCTAGGAGTCAAGCTCTCTCACTGAAGCAGAATTGACGGTTTCAGCTGGACCAGCTATCAGCCAGCTCTCAGGACCCACCTGTCTCCAGCACACAGTACTGGGTTACAGACAATACGGAGCCATGCTCAGCTTCTTATCTGGAAGCTGGGGGTTTGAACTCAGGTCTTTACTCTTGCAGAACAAGTGCTCTTACCCATTGAGCCATCTCTATAGCCCCTGCCCCCTCCAGAGATTTGAAACTTGGAGAAAGATTTAGACAAGAACAGCAGGTGTACTTTGACAGGTGGGCCCATGTGGGTCAGGGCTTAGACAGAGAGTGTCCTTGCCATGGTAGAGAACTGGGCTGATGCAAAAATGAAGATGGTGTGTTCTTCAAAAGTCTTGGGAAAGGCTTGGAGCCCACAAAGTGCTTGCCTTGTAAGCCTGAGAGGTCAAGCCTTAGAACCCATGAAAAAGTAGTAGCCCTGGTGCTAAGAAGGCAGAGACAGGAGGGTCCTTGGGCCTCGCTGGCTGGCCAGGCTAGCGCAGTCAGGGAGCTCCAAGAAGGACCTATCAAAGAAGGTAGACCACATTCCTGAGCACAGTGCCTGATCTGTCCTCTGGCCTCCACATGCTTGTAAACACACATGTACACTCAGACCCAGCACACACATGAGCACACACATACATGTGTTCACGAACACATATGTGTACATATGCACATAATAAAAACAGGGAAATATGCTTTGTTTGAACAACATACATTCTGCACATAGCTACATCGACATGCCAGGATACCTATTCAAGACAGCACTGTGGGCGTGCGCTACCACACCCAGTCTGCCCAGCGCCAGAGTGGAATCCAGGGCTTTGTGCGAGCTTGCCAAACGCTCGAACGATGAACTGAATTGCATTTCCAGGGACTCTTTTTTTTTTTTTTTTTTTTTAAGGATTTAGACATCCTGACACCTGCTACAACACAGGGAGTCTTGGGGACAGTTTCCTAGGTGACATGTTTCAAACACAGAAGGTAGAGAGTGATTCTGTTGTCTTGAAGTGCCCAGAGCAGTCAGGTTTCACAGAGACAGGAAGTAAAGCAGGGGCTGGAAGGGGCGAGGGGGAGCAAGCTGTGCCCTGGGCAGGGCTTCAGCGGGAGAAAGGTAAAAGGGTCTGGAGAAGCGCCTCGGGGACGAGCGTCCTTGGTGCCACTGAGCTGTGTTCTTAGCAGCAGCAAGGGGGCAAGCTCACTGTTGTGTTTTTGCACATGAGCACTCAGGACTTGAAAAGCCTGCACCAAGCCAAACAGTGGCCGTCATGGTTGGGAGAGCCTGGGGTACCAGCCCAGGCAAGGGGACCTTTCACATTTATGTTCCATGACTCTGTGTTGTTTTCGTTTTTTGAGACAGGGGTTCTCTGTGTAGCCCTGGGTGCCACCACAGCCTGGCTGGCTTGCCTTTTTTTTGGGGGGGGGGGTTGTAAGCATTAACTGGTGAAGGACTCTGTCTTCTTCTTCTTCTTCTTCTTCTTCTTCTTCTTCTTCTTCTTCTTCTTCTTCTTCTTCTTCTTCTTCTTCTTCTTCTTCTCCTTCTTCTCCTTCTTCTCCCTCTCCCTCTCCCTCTCCCTCTCCCTCTCCCTCTCCCTCTCTGTGTGTTTCAAAGTGACCCCCAGAATTAAAGTAGGAAAGCAGGTATGAGGGAGGTCTGGGGGTGTGGCTATAGGCTCTGTCCTTCTGCCTCAGTGCTGAGAGCGGTGGATGAGAAGGAGGATTCTAAGCAACTCACTGGAAGGAGTTAAAATCCTATACCACAAACTCCACTGAGGGCTGATGGGGCAGCTTGGGTTCAATCCCTAGCTTCATATAAATCTGGTGTGCTGGCACATGCCTTAGATCCAAGCATTTAGAGTGTGATTCTCAACCTTCCTACACTGTGACCCTTTAACACACTTCCTCACGCTGTGGTGGAAAATTACTTCTGTTGTTACTTCGTAACTGTAACTTTGCTACTGTTATGCATTGTAATGTATACATCTGATATTCAAGATATCTGATATGTGACCTCTAAAGGAGTTGCAACTCACAGGTTGAGAACCACTGACTTATAAGAAGTAGGAGGTTTGGGGGTCCAAGGTCATCCTCAACTACATAGCAAACAGGTCAATCTGGGCTACAGATCTGTCTCAATCAATCAACCAATAAACAAAATATAGAAGGAAGCTGGGGGTGGTAGTACACATCTATAATCCAAGCACTTAGAAAGTAGAGGCAGAGGATTGCTTCAAGTTCAAGGCCAACCGATCTACAGTGAGTTACAGGCTAGTCACAAGTCTCAAAACAAAAACAAAAACCAAACAAAAAGCACTAAGGGCCCTGGGAATATGGATTGAATACTTGGTCCAACCTAAGGATCAAAGAGGAAAGTGTGTAGAACCAGGCACTGAGCCTAGATTCTAAAGCCAAGCAGCAAGGAACCTGCAATACCAGCAGGCAAGCAACTAGGGTGAGGCAGTCTGTACCCCAAGAGCCTGGATCCCCAAGAACCTCCTTAGCTACAGGCAGAGGCTAGGGCGGGAGGGTCGTGCCCTGCCCTGCCTCCTGGAGACTGTCTGTGGGGCACCTGGGCAATTGTACAAACTCCTTCCCAGCCGTGGCTTTCCTTACCTGTTGGGGACTGCTGGTTTATCTTAAGCTCCTGATGCTACACTGAGCCAGAGGTGGAGACAGGGTGGGAGTGGGGTGGGGGAAAGAACACCATGCTGTACCCTATCCCCTTCCCCCAGCCACAGCTTGGAAGGAAAGAGAAAACATCTCTCCCTGCACCAGCCCCCGACCCTAATCACATCTGGTTCCCATTGGCCCTGTTTGGTTCCAATTGACTCACTTCCTGCTACCACCTCTGGGAACCCCTATTCTCCAGCTGTGGGAGCAGCCCCCCTCCTTCAGCCTTTAGCAAGTTTTCTGCCCACTGGGGTCCCCAGTGACCTGACCTTGCTTCTTGGCTTCCACCACGAGCATATTTCATCTCATTGCCCTCAGACCTTTATGGTGACTGCCCTCCCTCTTCTTGGGGTGCCCTGGGATTTCACAGCACCCACTACAGCCTTCCAAGTCCCATCCAGGAGCCCTGGTCCCTCTACTCCTTCACTGGAGCTTCCACGTACCCTCCCCGATTGGTGTGCTGAACCCCTTCTGTCCTCTCCCAGATCCTGTATTAGAGCAGCCCTGAGGCTTGTCTACCTGGGGACGTTCCAATTCGAAGTCCCAAAGCCACACTCACGGGCCTCAGGACCTCAGAAATAGAGTTGGGAGGGTGTGTGGATGGGGTCAGAGAGGGTCAAGGAAGAAATGACAGTCCCAGAAGGCAGGAGGGAATCAGCCTTGGGAGAAGGAACCCAGTGCCCAGGCAGACCGAGAGAAACGATCAAAGTTCAGGGTCACTTTCATCTATGTAGGGAGCTTAAGGCCAGCCTGGGCTACAAAAGACTCTATCTCAAAACTAACAGACAAACAAATAAATAAATGAATCCTGATCCAAGACCACACATCAGGTGAAGCAGCAAAACCCAGCACGGTCTGAACCGCACATCCCTCATGAGGCACATCTATCTCTCCCTGTTGTTCGGAGGCCAGAGTGTCCTCGGGAACTGGGAGCTGACTCTACGGTCACGCCCACCAAGCTCTGGACCAGAGTCTGCTCATGACCAGGGCTCATCTGTGTCTCCCCCTGAAAGTCAGCATCACACACCTTGCCCCAGCTGCCAACCTGTCTATCCATCCCTGGTTGAGCGTCACCTCGGAACCAAACGACAAAACCCCTTGAGCTTCAGACCCTTCATCTGCAGAATGGGAATGCAACCCGGAGCTGAATGCTCTCAGAGGAGTAAAGTGAATCCCGGGCCGTTTTCAACGTCCTTGGCACACATTCAAAGGGGTCAGGGGGACCTGGTGGTTCATCTTAGTAACATTTTTAACCCCAGTAGTATCCATTGTCTTCATTTCAGTGGGAACTGGTGTAAAAGTGACACATGAGCTGTGCCACACCCTTCTATACTCTCAGGGGTCGCACCCCAGGTGCTCAAGAGCCACGCATGACCCCCCCCACCCTGAGCAGTGCACCTCCTGACTGGAAGGTTCTATTCAGAGTGTGTGGGTCCCAGATCCCAGGCTGGCCCACAGTGGGAAAGTGTGAGATGAAGGGTTTCAGTCGCCTTGGCCTTGCGCCACCACCCCACCCCTATTCCCGCCTGTCAGACCCGCCTTTTGCTGCACCATGGCCCCTGCACGGCATTGCCTGCTCTGCGAGCAATCCCGGCCTTCTGGGTGTCCAGCGACCAGGATTTAGGCCCTGTCTTCCTTCTGGGAAGGAAGAGCGTATGGGGAAGGACAGGCTGGGGCTGTAAGCAGCGGCGAGCTGCTGCAGCGCCTGGCATGGGGACAGGGTTTGTTTGCACCTCTTTGAAGCTGAGAGATGAAAGCAGGGGCCCACATGGCCTGCCTTTGATTCTCTCCTCCCTGGGCCCCAAGCAGCTGTAGCAGGGCCAGCGCCCAGCCCTTCACTGCCCTGGGGGGACAGAAGGGGCCCGTGGCCCAGGGTAGTTCTCTCCTGGGTGGCTAGGGGGGGTAAGTGGACAGACTCACCCAAAACGAAGGGAGAAGGTGTGGCGTCTAGACCTGTGCCATAATACCATTGGTGGCACATACTTCAGGTGGTGACACCCACCGTTACCAACCATTCCTGGAGAAGAAACACAGGAGGAGGGTGGCGATCGGCCACCGACAACCCCCACACACACACACACACACGCCCACGCCTTCTCCTCAAGCCTCTGTCCCTCGGCAAATTGTGTGCGCACTGCGCATGCCTGCAGTCGCCATAACTCTCCAACTCACTTTCTGAGACCCGGTCGCTCCTTGAATCTGAACTTCCTGATTTGGCTAGACTGGCAAGCCCCAGGTGTCCTGCTCTCTCCACCTCCCCACTTCTGGGATTCCAGGCACTCTGCCATACCCGACTTTTTCCAAGACCACATGGGTCTTGGGGGTGGGGGTGGGGTGTTGAACTCAGGTCCCCATGCTCGTTAGACTGCGGGAAGCATCACTCCAGTCCTAGCAAATCTTCTTGAGGGCTTACCCTGTGCCAGGCACTGCCCTCGATTTCCCACCCCCATCCCTACCCTCACCCCTACCCCCACCCCCGTGTGAGTGACACAAGGCAGACAAGGAAATGTGTCAAGGCAAGGGCTCGGCTCTGTCCGTCACACTGGAAGTGTTTGGCCATATCATCCACCGCTGTCATTATTCCTTCCGAACCCACTGTCCATGGCCTCTCAGGAGAGGGAACCAGTTCCGAGAACAGCACCCCCAAGACTCCATCAGGGAGGCGAGGAGCGGTGGGCAGCCATGGCTACTGAGGGTGGTAACTGAGAGCAGACACTGTGCCCACGGCTCTTGGGTATAAGCAGCTGGAGACCATGGAATGTCCATAGAACTCTGGGGCCAGCAAGGGTGAAAGGGTGTGCCTTGTTAGGAGCACAGCATCTGCAGACCAGAGCTTTACTCACCAGCCCAGGCTGGAACATAGTTCTGTCCGCACACTAGATGTGGGGAAGCAGGGCCCGTGCTGCCCAGCAGCTCCATGCCAGCTCTTCCTGCCTCTGGTGGAGAAGGCAGGACCCATAGCAAAGCAAAGGCTGGGGTCAGAAACAAAGTGGCTCAGAACGAGGCTCTCAGGCTTCCAAACCAGAAGGTGATACTGGCTCTCTCTCTCTCTTCACTGTCTCTGCACCCATGTTGCTGTTCCCATGCCACAGGTAGGAAGACAAAGGCTCGAAGCCCCGAGGCACACTGACACTCACCCATGGCAGCACTCTGAGGAGAAAGCACAACAGGGATGTAAGCCAGGACTCGGTAACTCCGAAGTCTGTTCTCTCCACCCAATTCACTTCCAGGAAGCCTGGTCCTTCTCCTCCCTGTACTCAGGGTTAGCCCAGGAAGAAGAGCGGTAGCCTTGCAGATAGACCCTGCAGGTAGGGAACACACTTGACATCCTCCCAAGATAGATGCCTCTACCAGATGTGGCAAATGCACAGGGCTTCATACACCCCAGGATTACTTCAGATGGAGCCCCAACACAAAATCATATTGCACAACCCTCGACGACGACGATGATGACGACGACGCAGTGTCAAAGGCTAGACTGTCTCCTTCAGGCGGGGGGTGGGGGGTGGGGGTGGGGGATGGCTCAGAGGGTACAGGTACTTGCCTCCAAGGCTGATGTCATGACTCCTTGGGTCCCACCTGATGGAAAGAGAGACCTGACTCCTGCAAGATGGCCTCTGCTTCTGTGCCATGGCACACACATGCTCCCCTCCCTGCAACAAATAAATAAATAAATGTAATTTTTTAAAGGTCGAATTTAAGCCAGGCAGTGGTTATGCATGCCTATAATCCTAACACTAAGGAGGCAAGGCAGGCGGATTTCTGAGTTCGAGGCCAGCCTGGTCTACAGAGTGAGTTCCAGGACAGCCAGGGCTACACAGAGAAACCCTGTCTTGAAAACCTAAAAAAAAAAAAAAAATTCTTTTCCAGAGAAGGAGGCATATTTGTCCTGACTTCCCCGGAACATGCATGGCAATGGTATAATTTTACATTTTTCTTTTCATTTAAAAGTTATATATATTTGTGCCAGGTGTGGTGGCCCACACCTTTAATCCCAGAACTTGAGAGGCAGAGGCAGGCGGATCTATGTGGTTGATGTTCGAAACCAGCTTGGTTTACAAAGTGAATTCCAGAACAGCCAGGGAAACCCTGTCCCGGAAAAAAAAAAAAGAAAATAAAGTTATATATTTGAGGTGTGTGTGTGTGTGTGTATATGTGTGTAGACCATTCAGATATAACTGACATGTCAAACGAACCATTTCCTGGCTATATCTGCTTAGGTCGTGTCTATGTAAGGGGAAGACACTAAGTGAATAGCCACCCAGTATGTTGGTGGGTAAGACCCAGGTGTGAAAGCAAAAGCCAGCATCCTCCTGCCCAAATGAAGCACCAGATGGGAAGGAAGTTGGGATTCTGGCACCACCGACCATGGTGAGGACCAGGAACAGGTAAGCATGAGCTTGCGAGAGAGGCCAGTGGATGGCATTCCCCATCCATCCAGGCCCCACGTTAGGAGCCTGGAGGCCATATTGCCGGCTCTCCTCCCTGGGCTGCATGGCCCCGCAGCTGGCTGGTGTAGAGCACACATGTTTTGACTGAAGCCCTCTCCCCCCACCTCTTGAACACGCTAACATTAAAGGGAGCGTAGCTTTGTAAAACTGAAACTATAAAACGCTTCTGAAACCCAGCCCGGGGGATTAAAGAAACCACATGAAAAGGGACTCGGGCCGACCTGGACGCTGACTTCCTGTTCAGAAGATCGCTCAACATGTGCCTCCCACCCGGGCTGGTGGTGTGGATAAGGAGGAGGAGGCAGGAGGATGGCCAGGGCCAGTAGAGGCATCCAGGAACCCCCACTAGTCCAAAGAATAGCTGATAGGCTTGGCCCCGTGACCCCAGCAGAATCCTTCCAGGCCTCTGACTTCCAGAGACTGAGTAGGGTAGACATGGACTTTGGTCTGAGGAGCCTGGTCTGTAGTAACAGGCAGTTCAGGGGTCATGCTATGGCCAGGCCAGCTCCCCAGCTTCTGCCAGTCTCCTCTGCTGTCTCACTTGGTGTCCAGAGGCCTGGATGCTTGGCTGTGCAGGAAGTCCCTGGAGCCCCAGCTCACCCTCCTGACCAGACAGGATGAGCCTCTCTGCCAGGGGCTGTGGAGATGGCTCAGGTCAGTAAAAAGGAGGGGAACCTAAAGAGATGGCACAGTGGTTAAGAGCTCACAGGTTGGTCTCCCAAAGGACCCAAGTTCAATCCCTAGCACCCACAGCAGGTGCCTTATAGCTTACTGCTTTAACTCCACATCCAGTTTATCTGATGCCTCTGGCCTCCACCGACACCTGCATTCACGCACATATATGTGCATGCTTACGTGTGTGTGTGTGTGTGTGTGTGTATGTGTGTGTGTGTGTGTGTGTGTGTGTGAGAGAGAGAGAGAGAGAGAGAGAGTCAGTGAATCTGTCTCCACTAACCACAGGAGCTGACGGTAGATTCAATCGTCATCTCTGCCATTTCTCAGCTGAGTCCACTCCAACCCACCCTATAGGGCCACTTAGGGGAAAGCGGTCAGCGAAAAATGCCAGGTGTGTGGGGAGCTCCCCAGGGGAACTGCCCACCAGTGCTTCTCACATTATTGAGCAGGGCAGAGTTAGAGCAGTAGTCTGGGATGCTAGGTCCTGCTGGCACAGCCAGAGTCTGGGGCTGGCCTCACAAGCCTGCGGCTTGGGTTCTCTGTCTCGCTAAGTGGCCCCTCTCTTAGCCCAGGGGGGTTGGTCTTGGGAAAGACAAGCTGGTCAGGGGTCTTTTCAGACTCTGGTGCTCCAGTTTGGGGGGGCTCAATCTGCCTCCTTCGTAGATTCTTGATTTAGTGGCCAAAGAAAGACACTCAAGCACTGCCAGTTTTGAGGATGCATACCCCGGATACACTCTGGGCGGACACGCACTCATGCCCCCTGTATTCCACACACACATAAATGCAGACACCCTTCTGGGACACACACCACAGGCCACTTGGCAGCCACCCCCAGCCCCCAGCTTCTCTAGAGTCCTCCCTCTGTTACATAAACTCCCCGTGCCCTCCAGTGTCCCCCGCAATCACTTACCTAATATTAGGATATTAAAAAATATGGCAAGATTTTAAGAGACTTATTAAAATGCAATTAGCAGCATGTTCGACCTAAGCAGGGAGATTATTTTTAAAAATGACTTGATTGTGCGGAATACCACGCACCTTCCTGAGGCCGTAAACCTGCCAATCACACACACTCAGAAAGGAGATTTCCCTGCTGCCTTTGCCCTTCAGGATTTTCTCGCGCCCCCACCCTCCCCACCGCCGCCCCGGGACTATGAAGGTGGTGCCCCCAAAACCTACAAACTCTGCCCATTTGCACGTAGTTACACTAAGACTATCTGAAAGACCCCATTGGGAGGAAATCAATGGGTTAGTCAAGTCCAAAGATAAACTTGTCGAAGCTTAAGAAGACAGCCAGAGAGTGGGCAAGACAGGGGAGGGAAACCCTACCCCACCTTATGGGGAACTGTTCTTTGATAGGAAAAGGCTGAAGAGAAAAGCTGAAAGGAGGAGGAAGACTTCCTAGGGAGAGAGTTACCGCTGACCTCTTCTGAGGGTTGTACCCCAGAGGCCCCCCCACCCCTAAGCCCCCAACCCTTGTAGCAGCCCCAGGTCAGGCTGGAACAGTGTGTTATGCTGCCCCCTGCTGGCTGCTCTTTACATTGCAGCTCCACTTTTAACTGGAGACCCAGCTTCAGGCTCTGGGGTCCAGTGTCAGCCATTCTCCATCTAGAAGGGCCACGAGGACCGCCGCCCACGACCCCACCACCACCTTTAACCAAGATCTCTCCCAGGCAGGACTCGGATCTACAGAGAAGCATGCACTGGTGTCGTGGGGAACTCTGCGGTGAGTTCCCATGCAGCCCCGCCCTGGCTGGAGGAGTTTATCAAATGTGCTTTCTGCTTCCTGGCATTAGGCTCCCCTGGCACTTTTATTCCAGCCATAAAAAGGCTATTTCATTGAGAAATAAAGTCCCATCTCCCTGACGTGTAACTCCTTTCAGAGCTCTTACTCAACTGCCAGGCAAAATTTATGCTTCCTGGATGCTCTCTCTTGTGATTGCAACTGGAAATTGGGCAGAAAGCTGGAAGGCAGATCTCCTTCCTGGCCAATAGGACCTGGGTTTGTTTCTTTGGTCTAAAGGAATTCTGAAGACTCAAGGTGTGCTGGAAGGATTCCTTGCCTAAGAATATGAAGACCTTGAGTTACTATTTTCCAGCTATCTATGTGACCTTGGATCAGGCTGTGAGCCTCAGTTTCTGCATCCATAAAATGGAAACAATCGTTTCTTTCTTCCTCAAAGGGGTGGTCCTGCTTACAGTGGGCAGATGGTGGTGGCAAGACTTTGAAACAGAATGTAGCCTTTATTTTAGAGGCAAAGGAGTTCTTTGACTTAGGGAGTACCAGTCTCCTCTCTCTCTCTCTCTCTCTCTCTCTCTCTCTCTCTCTCTCTCTCTCTCTCTCTCTCTCTCTCTCTCTCTCTCTCTCTCTCTCCCTAGCAGTTGTTTTCTTGTGTGCAATGGAGCACCTCCTGAATCCACAGGAAGTCTTGTTAGAATGCAAACTATCAGGCCTCACTGACTGAATTTCTTGATCTGTCATCTGGGGTGTGGTCCAATTCATTCGTTAAGATAATGCAGTGGCCCAGCTAGACTTTGGTAACTGAGGGACATTCCAAGTTTAATAATTTGCATATCTAAACTGAGCAGGGTGGGACTTGGCTGTAATCTCTTTAACTGAGAGAAGGAAAACTGGAAGATCAGAAATTCAAGGTCAGCCTTGGCTACACAGAGGGTTCCAGGGCAGCCTGGGCTACATGACACCCTGTCTCAAAACAAAACAAAAACAAAACCACCCTAGTGATTTGTGTTTCTAGTGAATTCCCAGGGAATGTAGGCATTGCTGGCTGGGGACCTCACTCTGAAGGGCACAGTGCTGGGGTGTGGAATGGCTCACCCTGGGTCTCCAAAGAGGAAAAAGGAGGGCTGGGGAGAGGAGATAGGCCTGAGACATAGTTCAGTTGGTAGGGTTCTTGCCTAGCATGCACGATGCCTCCGGTTCCATGTCCAGCCTTATATGAGTGACATATGGCAAGGCCGTTCATGCCTGTAATCCCAGCACTCGGAAGATAGAGGATCGGGAGTTCGGTTACTCCCTAATCTGGAGAATTACTGAGTTGATAATAAGTACAGTTCCAGTTTAAGTGAGATTCAAATACCCAACAGAGACTTGCAGCCGGCGCTAAAAGGGTATGCCGTGACAGGAAGCCATCACGGGAAGCAGAGGACATCTGAGAGTCCAGGGCCACAGGCTTGGTACTCACAGAGGCAAACCCAGGGATTTTCTGGCTGTGTTGACTGCTGCGCAGGACAGACAAGGAAGAAGTACAGTGTATGTATGCTTACTGGCTGAGACTCTGGGGAGGAGAAGATTAGAACCCAAGGGACCCAAATGATGTCTAATCACATTGAATAGCCTAGACTGGCTAAGACCCCACAACCCCAACCCCACAGAACCCCTTTCCACGATGTCACGGCACACAGATGTGTCAGGCATAAACAGATGCCTGCCTGCAAGACCTGGGAGGTCTCGGCAAGAAAATTAGATGTCCCCAAGGCAGGGACGATGTTCACGAGTATGCCTGCCATAGCCCCAGAATTGGTCATGGGTACCATTCTGGCCCTGGCACATCAAGTGTAGGAGGGGCCATAGAGTCAGTGTTGTTACGTCTTAAAAGAGAACAGGAGTCCTGCATGGAACCCCGAGCACTTTTTAATTAAAGAAGACTTCCCACTTTTGAGAGGGTGAGGAGAGTTAGCTGAGGGGAAAGAAATGGCTGCCTATTGTTTATTCTGCCTGAGAAGAGCATCCAGAGCCCAGGCCAAGCCAGGCCTAGCCTCTTCCTGCCCTGGGAATTGCTGGACCATTCATAGCGATCATTTTATTTTATTTCATTTTATTTTATTTTATTTTATTTTATTTTGATACAGACTTGTTTGTTTGTTTGTTTGTTTGTTTTGGTTTTTCGAGACAGGGTTTCTCTGTATAACCCTGGCTGTCCTGGAACTCACTTTGTAGACCAGACTGGCCTCGAACTCAGAAAAAAATCCGCCTGCCTCTGCCTCCCGAGTGCTGGGATTGAAAGGCGTGTGTCACCATGCCCGGCTTGATATAGTCTTATTTACCTATGTCAAGCTGGTCTTGAATGTGCCATGTAGCTCAAAATGAGCTTGAACTTCCACCTCTGGTGTGCTGGAATTCCAGATGTGTACCACCGCTGTGCTGGGGATCAAAGCCCTGAGCCTCACGCTAGGCGAGTTCTCTGCCTGCTGAGCTCTATCTATCATCACTTGGGGCCTGATGACTTCATTAACTCCATGCCCTTTGTCTGGTGTCCAAGGATGCAGGTTGGTACAATACACTCAGGACTTGGGAACGAGCTCAAGGTTCACAGAACTTCTGGGTTATGTGTTTATGCCCTGGTCTGTGATGTCCCAAAGCTAGGTGGCCTTGAAGAAGTGGAGACGAGGAGAGGTGAGTGGCAGAGAAAGTGAAGATACAAGTGACTCCCCGAGGCAGCATTGTACCAAGGTGGAGACGAAAGACGGAAGGCATAGCCCCTCTCCTACCAGCCACATCTCATGCATCCACAGGAACTGCAGGGAACTGAGTGATGCAGAAGAGACCTGGAGAGACACTTTCCTTTTAGGAGAGCAGGCAAGTCCTGAACCAGTCAGCCCCTGTTCTCCAGGTTCTTGGTGCCTATGCTTGCCCCTCTGACCAACCATTTAGCCATGGCCCCCTTTGTAAAGTATCCATATACGACCACTTGTCGCCTAAAGGCATACATTATAAGATGCTCCCTGAGGTCAGAGGGAAACTCAGTCTCCTTCAAGGCGTTCAAACCCTACAGGGTTTCCACAACATCCTGCTTAAATGCTGTCTCCAGTGACCTTCTGTCTCCCTGGCACCTTTGTAATTTATGTCCCTTGGCCTAGATGACCTCACCTAGATATTTCTTTCCTTTTCCCAGTGGGAGGGATTGTTTGACCTTATTTTTGAGACAGGGTTTCATTTTGCAGCTCCCAATGGCCTCTAGCGCCTTCTGCGTCAGTATCCGGAGCGCTGGGCTCACAGGCCTGTGACACCATACCTTACGCCTGACTCCTGGGCTCTTTCTGAGTTTGCCTTTGACCTTCTTTCGCCTTGGTGCCTTCTGACATTCTCACTCAAAGCAACCCTTGACCCAGATGCTTGCTTGGTTCTCTTCAGAGCACTGGGAAACATCTGGAATTGTCTCGTGTGATTATTACATCTCCACTGCTAGAACACACACACACATGCACACGCACACATGCGCGCTCAAACGCACACACTCACAAGAATAAAGGACTTGCCTGGCGTGGTGGCACACGCCTTTAATCCCAGCACTCAGGAGGCAGAGGCAGGCAGATTTCTGAGTTCGAGGCCAGCCTGGTCTACAGAGTGAGTTCCAGGACAGCCAGGGCTACACAGAGAAACCCTGTCTTGAAAGACCAAAAAAAAAAAAAAAAAAGAAAGAAAGAAAGAAAGAATAAAGGACTTTTCTCTGTCTAGAGGTAGAGGACCTCCTTAAGCTGGAACATACCTGATACAGAGGCCCAGCTCCATGAACATCTGTCAAAGGATGTAGTCCTGAACAACACATGGTGGCAGTGCAGGGTGGGGCCCTGCAGAATGATCATGAGTCCAGAGCATCAGGCTGGGCTCTGACCACTGATCTCACTGTCCTGTGAAAGTGTGTCAACGTGGGCTCCCTCGACTCCTGTGAGTTCACATTCCCAGGGGAAGCCGAGACCACCCAGCCATGTGTCCGGATGTGGGACCTGGGCTACCATCTGTGGGCTTCCCCCTCTAGGTGTCAGGCTTGCCCTGGCATGAGGGCCACCATCCCTGGGCAGCGGTTATCCACAGGAGATGCGCCTGTTGGGGGACCGGGCGGGGGAGGCCGGAGAGAGGGCTGGCCTTGGAGTCACGGTTCGGATTCAAGAAGGGAAATCATCTGAGCTTTTAAAAAATTAAATGGAGTCAGTAATTTGATTTCAGAGAGAAGCTGAAAACCTTGTAATGGCAGAAGCAGCTCAATTCAGTGGTGAAAAGGGAAAGCCTTAAATGGGGCTATTAAGCCTCTGCCTGGGATGGATCTGCCCGGAGAAAGAGGAAGAAGGGGGGCACGCACGGGGAGAAGTCATCTTCGAGGTAGGGACCGTTTATCAGCCAAGACAACCCTGATTATTTATTTATTTATTTAGCTCGCATTCCGGGCTGGCTTTGCTGCCGGCCTCCTCTCCTTGGCTGCATTTCAAATCCCACTTCCAGCCACAGGTCGGCCTGGGGGTGGGGGGTGGGGGGTGGGGGGGGTGGGGGGGTGGGGGGGGTGGGGAGGGCACCGCACTGCCCTCTCAAGGAAACACTGAGTGGGATTCCGGCCCAGGTCACCACGCCTGGCCACAGCTGGGCTCGTGGGCCACAGAGTTTGGGAGCTCTGGGTCACTGCAGGTCAGTGGGTCTAGCCAAGCCAGAAGGGAACCAGCTGCTGCCATAGAAACCACCGGATGTGATGGACAGAAAGCAAAGCAGTGTCACTCCGTCCCCCTCCCCTGGGGTTCCTGGCACACTTGGGCAGGGCTCCACACTTTATGTGATCCTTGTTCAGGAACCGCCCCACCACCACCATCAATAAAGCCACTGTGGGGGAGTTAATATCATTGCCATTCATTGATGGGGAAACTAAGGCTCAGAAAGGCTAGTAGAACTAGAGTGGAGACCGGAGCCCTAGACATGGGTGGGCCCAGCTATAGGGCCAGCATCCTGCCCAGATGCCTTCCCAGATCTAACAGAGAAAGACGTAAAGCATAGCTGGACCAGCTCAAGGAGGCCAAGGGCTCCTGTCCTGTCCCAGCCGGCTTCCTGAAGGGAAGTGTGAGCGTATCAAACCACGCCCTCCCTTTCCTCTCATCCTCCCCTCCCTGGACACTCCTATGACTCAGCCCCGAAGTCTCCAGCACAGGGGCCTCTCAGAGCACCCCTCCGCACATCCTAAAGCTCAGGAGACTGATGGCTATCAGTTGTGGGGAGCAATCTGGATTCCACTGACCCCTGACTCCCAGGGAGGCTGTTTCCAGGCTCATCGGAGCCGGGAAACATGGCTTGTGTAGGAACCAGAGGGCTGTGGGTATGTGAAGACAGGGGACTGGCTGTGTGTGCAGCCCCCAGATCATGCCAGCCCTCAGGCCACGAAGGTGCTGACTCTAGCTGTAGGGCTCCTTCAGAAGGGGCTGCAGGCCTCTCAGAAGTGGAAGCCAGAAGGCCCTTGTGAAGTGTTGTCTGGAGAGCTGCTGTGCCCACCCTGGGTCTCCCAGTGAGCTCTGGACGTGAGGTCCCCAGATAGGCCCTGGCATCTGGCTGCCTCCTTCTTGAGGTGGTGAATGTGGCATCCACCCCCAGCTCTTTCATTTCCTGGCTTGGTTCTGAAGTTGACAGGTCGAGGTAGTGTCTGGTCTCCTCTCCAGAGGGACCATGGTCATTCTGCAAAGGTTTCTCAGCCTTGACTATGGGTCTCTCCTGAGGTCTCTTGGGGTCAGGGTGGAAAATCAACCCCTCTTCAGCCAGGCTGCTCATGAAGGACTTTGTGAATGGCGGAAACTCCTCTCTGATGTAGGCAGGCTCCCTCGGGATGGGCTCAGTGGACTCTGTTGAATTCACAGTCTCTCTTGACAATTCTCCCGGTGGGAAGGGACTTCTTGATGGCTGAATAGAGTCCTGACCAGCTCTCGTAGCTCTTGGAACTTCAGTTAGCTTAACAGATGGTTCAGAACTCAGGAGCATTGGGGGCCCATCAGATGGCCAGGAAGGCCACAGAGAAGAAGTTATTTCTGAAGACAAATGTGTGCTCAGGGAATTGGGAGCCAGGGAAACGTAATGTGAGGGGCCAGGGCCAGCCTGGGAAACTTCAGTGTGTTCTGAGGAGAGTGTAGCCGGAGTCTGGGGATGTGGACTTAAGTCTGCTTTCTCTGGAGGCGTCTGAGGACCTTGGTGCTCCTGCATTGCACTGGAGGAAGGGGAAGCCATTGACACCCAGCTTCCTCTGGCAGGTCGGGTTATTTGCATAAATGCTGCTGCCAGTTCCTGCTGCAGAGAGAGAAAAGGCATCAGAAATAAAAGCCTACGGCCCTCCCTGGCCACACTGCAGACCTCAGCCCAGAAATGGATTTGGGTGTGGCTAGCCTCAGGCTGGACTTCTAGCCCTGCCTCCGGGATTCCTGCTACCAGGCGCTCCTCAGTTCCTGACCTCTGTGTGTGGATACAGCTGCTGTCTTTACTGCTGCATCCTCAGATCACACCTCAAGATACAGAAAGGCTGAGAGCCAAAGAAGACAGGTGAAAGGGTCTGCCCTTAGGTGGGAGCTTTCTAGGTCTCCAAATTCCCTGGGGAACACTCTGAGCTTAAGAAAGAAGTGTGACTAGTGGGGAGTGGCTGGAGAAGGTGGCAGTGTGATTGTCCTTGAATGACTGGTTGAGTAAGAAAGGGATTAGGCCCAATTGGAGCTGTCCCTGCCTTGTGGGGACCAGACCCTTGGCTGGGGAACATCACACAGAGGACACAATTTGCCTTGGTGGACTCTTTAGCAGACTGGTGCACAAAATGCTGAGGGGGCTCCTCCAAGACAGCCATCTGTGGGGTCTGGAGTGGGGGAGAGGCAGCGGGTGGCGTTTCTGCCGGTGTAGTCTCCCATCCAGGGGACTGGGTGGGAAGAGTAGTCCTTGGTGTGACTGTTGAGAAAAGTGAGTCTTCCCTTGATCCTGTCAAAATGGAAAGCAGAGGTCAGCCTTCCCCCTAAGGAGGTAAAAGTCTTCCTGACGCCAGCCATGAAGGCCGTGAGCATCCATCCCCTTCCGAGAAGAGCAGAAGCTTGGTGGTCAGTGCCCAGCACTGAGATAGGAGCTGTCTCACAGCTGACTCTCACAGGCCTTTACATTTAACCAGTATAGGCTAGAAATGCAGTTAAATTGGCAGAGCGTTTGCCCAACATGCAAGAGCCTTCCTGGCATAAGCCAAAGATCCTAGCAACTCGCAAAGTGTTGACAAAGCATCAAAAGTTCAAGGCCAGCCGGGCGTGGTGGCGCACGCCTTTAATCCCAGCACTTGGGAGGCAGAGGCAGGCAGATTTCTGAGTTCGAGGCCAGCCTGGTCTACAAAGTGAGTTCCAGGACAGCCAGGACTACACAGAGAAACCCTGTCTAGAAAAAAAAAAAAAGTTCAAGGCCAACCTGGAATAGCAAGTTCAAGGCCAGTCCCGGCTTGAGACTCCCTTTCGAAAACCAACAAACTTAGAATACATAAATCCACACTTTGCAAAGACCAGCCTGGATGCTACCAGATGGTTTTAGCACACAGCCCTCTCCTACTTTGAGGTATCATACACTGATTGGCCCAGCCCAAGAATCAATCAGAACTGGGTAATTTTTCCATGTCCACTCATTCTCAGGTTAGCCATTCCAAATATTGTTGATGTTCTAGACCAGACCATGTTGTCCAGTGGGGTGGGGGCACCTTGTACATTTTAAGATGACCAGCAGCACCCCTGGCCTCTGGGTACCAGATGCTGGTAGCATTCCCTAGACCTGCTAAGTAGCAACTCCTAATCTGTAGGCCTAGGCTATAGTCATTCAACATTCTTGGTTCAGGCTGTAGGTTGGTTAAAACAGTGAGATTTTGTACCGGTTTTGTTGTGTTGTTGTTTGTGACCGGATTTCCATATGTAGCTCAGGCTATTCTCGACCTCACCATCCTTCCTCCTGTCTCGGACCCCAAAGCTGAGGTCATAGGCATGGGACACCACGCCCAGCTCTTAGAGAACACTTTCTGTAATCAGCGTTACATGGAAAAATGAACAGACATGGCATCGTGGTCTACCTCCTTACAAGAAACCTCTCAGTCACATCTTCAGAGAAGTCAGCCTGTCTCTTCTGGGGAAGTCTGATGGCTCCTGCTTCTTCCACCCATACCGTATCATCCTCACCCTGAGCCCTGGGAGTCCAGACCCTCACTGGTTTATACACCTTACCTGACCCCATGGACACTTTCCTCCAGGTTCTCTCATTTGCATATTTAAAAGTTTTATTACCGGGAAGCACACACGCTACACTTTTTGTACATCTCCAGGACAACTTGCCCGAGTCACTTCTTCCCTTCTGCTATGTGGGTGTGGGGATTCGAACTTCAGGCTAGGCAGCAAGCACCTTTACCTGCTGAGCCATTTTCCTAGCATTCACCTCGACTTCAGAAGGTGAAGATAACTATAGCCACACACACACTACCATCGACTTTCTTTTCTAGGGTTGGGCACCCCACTTACTCCATTGCTCTCAAGAGCTGCCTCTGAAACACTTAGGTTGCTCTTAAACACTGGTTTGGTTTTGGTTTTGATTTTGTCAGGGAAAGAGGGAGACTTAAAAAAAATCAGCCGGGTGTGGTGGCACACGCCTTTAATCTCAGCACTCGGGAAGCAGAGACAGGTGGATTTCTGAGTTCGAGGCCAGCCTGGTCTACAGAGTGAGTTCCAGGACAGCCAGGGCTATGCAGAGAAACCCTGTCTCCAAAAACCAAAAAAAAAAAAAAAAAAAAAAAAAAAAAAAATCTGTAACCTGGGCCTGAAGAGACAGCCTGGTAGTTAAGAGCACTTGCTGCTCTTTCAGAGGACCTGGGTTCAGTTTCCAGCACCCACGTGGTAGGTCACAACCACATGTAGTTTGTAAGTTCCAGGGGATCTGGTGACCTCTTTAACTTTGAAGGTACCAGGTACAAACATGGTACATAGACACATGTGCAGGCAAAACTAGCATTCACACAAAGGAGGAAGTGGAGGAGGAAGAAGAGGAGGAAGAGAGGAAGAAGAAGAAGAAGAAGAAGAAGAAGAAGAAGAAGAAGAAGAAGAAGAAGAAGAAGAAGAAGAAGAAGGAGGAGGAGGAGGAGGAGGAGGAGGAGGAGGAGGAGGAGAAGGAGAAGAAGAAGGAGGAGGAGGAGAAGATGAAGAAGAAGAAGAAGAAGAAGGAGGAGGAGGAGAAGGAGAAGAAGAAGGAGAAGAAGAAGGAGGAGGAGGAGAAGACGAAGAAGAAGAAGAAGAAGGAGGAGGAGGAGGAGAAGAAGGAGGAGAAGGAGAAGAAGAAGGAGGAGGAGGAGAAGAAGAAGAGGAGGAAGAAGAAGAAGAAGAAGAAGAAGAAGAAGAAGAAGAAGAAGAAGAAGGAGGAGGAGGAGGAGGAGGAGGAGGAGGAGGAGAAGAAGGAGGAGGAGAAGAGGAAGAAGAAGAAGAGGAAGAGGAAGAAATCTAAAAGGATAACCACAGGCACTTGGACAGTCCATCCATATTGTAACTCACAAATCACATATTGACAATAGAAAAGCATTCTGTGAAAACTCCTGGTGAAAATTGGGTCTAACAAGCACTCACTAAGTAGTTACTAAAGGCAAGATGGAGAAAGCTGGAGAAGAAAAACTACAGGAGACACAGCAGCTCCTGATCTCTAGGCTTCCAGACTGCAGAGGAAGTCAGGAGAACTCGGCGCAGAGACTATAAAAAGAACAGAAAGCCCTAGAAACTGCAGGGGAGGTTCAGAGGAGGTGCGCTGGGGACCAAGGAGGAGAGAGATTCATTCCGGCTGCTGATATGAAATTAATAAAACCAGAAAGGGAACATTCTTTCCCAGTGTAAATCTTCCCAGGGAGGAAAAAAAAATCTTCCTAAAATGTTTTTATTGCTTTTGCTATTTTGGTATTTTATTCATTATCTCCCTGTGAAGAGCCTACCTACCCTTCAGAGGCCAGGACAAAGTCCATCTCACGCTTGGCACCGCCCACTGAGACCACCTGCCCTCCCAGAGATTTCTTAGAAGTCTCTTATCTCCGCTCACAGGCTGCTGGAGAGACCCACCCCCCCCCCCCATCTGGTGGCCTCTGAGCGCTGACTGCATACTGGCCGGGTAGCGTTCCAACCCTCCCTTTCAAAATCAATATCAGTGCCGCAGGAATCTGTTAAAACAAAAGCGCCGAAACATGCAAAAAACTTTTGAGAAATATTTCCGTTTTTAGCACACGGGTTAGAACGTGACCCGTCCTAACACCCCTCCCTGCCCCCACCCCCAACCCATCCTGGCTTTGTCTTTGTTTCTAATTCCGAGTTTGGGGCTAGATGTGGTAGGCAGTCCCCCTTTTAATCTTTAAATATAGTTCTGAATATAATTACATTTTTATGCAGCACCGAGACATCATATCCTGGTAACAGGGCATTCTTGCACTACTAACATCTGAGTCCAATCTCCCTTCCGTCTGTCTTCTATTGAGGACAGTTAGGAAGTCTGAGATGAAAGTGATTGACATCATTTGTGAATTATGTGTATTTCCTCGTGCTGGATTCGAATGGGTTTTGCTCCTGGTGGTTTTGCACGTGTGAATACCAGGTTTTCTGGTAGCGCAGCTTTCACCAAAAAAACCCCTGCTTCAAGGCAGGGTCGCAGCATCTCGTGTGGCGTTCACACACACAGTGTTTACCTGGCGTCCCCGTGTATGCAGGATGCACTGCAAAGCTTTGGACTAAGACGTCTGAGGCACTGACTGACCTGAGGAACTGGAGCCCACACAGAGACGACAGGACACACCAAAATGGAAATGGGGCATACAGGTACAGACCAGGCCTTCACCTGAGCCTCCACTTTCCAGAGCAGTGTTTGTGACAGACTCTGAGACCCTTATGTTCCAGATTGGGGGAAAAGTGACTGAAGTGGGAACTAGGTAGGGATGTAGCTCAGTGGGAAGAGTGTTAGCCCAATATACGTGAAGCCCCCGGTTGGATCCCCAGTACTTCATAAACTAGATGTGGTGGCACATGCCCGTAATCCCAGCACTTGTGGGCTAGAGGCAGAAGGACCAGAAATTCTATGTGACCTTTGACTAGGTGGTGAGTTCAAGGACAGCCTGGACCAAGTGAGTCACTGACTATCTCACAAAACAAAACAAAACAAACAAAATCAAAACCTCTGATACCATTCAGAGAAGTGGCAGACACATGCTTGCCAACCCAGTACCAGAGTGGCAGAGGAAGTTTAAGAACAACCAAAGCTCCACATAAGACTCTGTCTCAGGCCGGGCAGTGGTGGCACATGCCTGTAATCCCAGCACTTGGGAGGCAGAGGCAGGTGGATTTCTGAGTTCGAGGTCAGCCTGGTCTACAGAGTGAGTTCCAGGACAGCCAGGACTACACAGAGAAACTCTGTCTTGAAAAACAAAAAACAAAACAAAACAAAACAAAAAAAAGACTCTGTCTCAGAATAAAAGTAAATGACTAGAGGAGAGGCTAGTGGGTAAAGTGGTTGCCACACAGAATACAAGGAGCGGAGTTCAGATCTCCAGATCCCTTGTTGGAAAGAAAAAGCTGCGCAGTGAAGAGATGGTTCCAGCACCCACACGGCAGCACCCAACTAACTGTAGCTCCAGTTCCAGGCCATCAGAAATCCTCTTCAGGAGCCGGGCGTGGTGGCGCACGCCTTTAATCCCAGCACTTGGGAGACAGAGGCAGGCGGATTTCTGAGTTCGAGGCCAGCCTGGTCTACAAAGTGAGTTCCAGGACAGCCAGGGCTATACAGAGAAACCCTGTCTCAAAAAAACAAAAAAAAGTTAAAAAAAAAAAAAAAAAAGAAATCCTCTTCAGGTTTCATGCACACTAGTACACATATGGTATGTAGACGTGTATGCAAGCAAAACAAACAAACAAACAAAAGCTGGGTGGTGGTGGCGCACGCCTTTTATCCCATCACTCTGGAGGCAGAGGCAGGCAAATCTCTGAGTTTCTAGGCCAGCCTGGTCTAGAGAATGAGTTCCAGATGGCCAGGGATACACAGAGAAACCTGTCTCAAAAACATAACAAGCAGGGCAGTGGTGACGCACACTTTTAATCCCAGCACTTGGGAGGCACAGGCAGGCAGATTTCTGAGTTTGAGGCCAGCCTGGTCTACAGAGTGAGTTCCAGGGCTACACAGAGAAACTCCACCTCTGAAAAACAAAACAAAACAAACAAACAAACAAACAAGCAAAACCCCACACAAACAAATGTTTTTAAAAGCCCCATGCTGTAGCACGTCCCTTCTTCCACCCACAGCCGGGTACCTGTTCCCCATTCAGTACCCAGGCCTCTCTTTATCCCAGCTAGCTCCAGCAGCATGCCTGACAGAATCACTAAGCTGCCTGCATCTCCCATCCAGAGAATGAAAATTTATCATAGGAGAACAAACCCAGAGCAGGAAATGCGACCTTGTGTGGCACGTGCCTGTAACCAGCAGGCACACTTTCAGGGTTCCTTACTTACCCACACACTGGAAAAAGTTCTCTACCGTCCAGTGTACTGGGGAGTCCATCTCTGCAAAGTCCAGGCTCAGGTCTACCCTGTAGAAAGCTTGTGTCCCCGGGGATTCTCTGGCCTTTTGGCATGGCTGTAGGGCAGCAAGACACAGGTTACATGTGACAAGATTATACCCATGCCCTATGGCTGTCCTCATTGGGGCCACCTCCAAAACCAAGCTGAACCTCTAGGGTCTGAATGGAGAGGCCACCTCCCAGCCAGCCCCCAAAGACCTGCTCTCTGCATTTCTGACTTCTGGCTCTAACTGTAGCCCAAGCAGGCAGCCTCAGAGGGAATAGCATAAAGGCGTCCTCAGGACACTGACCTGGTCCTGAAGCAGCCTCATTGACGGTATGCTGACAATCACAAAGTCCCTGTCCTCAGCCACTGTGAAGGTGTCAGTCTGCTGTACCTGAAGGAACCTGGGACTCAGAGACTCTTCAACGAGGGATCCTCTTTTGACCAGACCCAGTCTCTGCTTGGGGATGTGAACCGAGATCTCCGACCCTGGCTGGGAAGACACTGGAAGGACACGTGACCCAGAAAACGGGTTACAGACACACAGGGCCTACCAGCCCCACACATTCCTCAATTGATTTAGACACTGGGACTTGGTCCCAAGACCATGCTTGCATGGACAAACAAGAGAAGGGAGAAAAAGGACACCCTGCCTGGCTCCCAGAGGATGCTGTCATTTGGGAAGGTCGGTGGAAAAGCAGGAGGGCCTTTCTCTCTAAGACTGTATTCCATGAGCCTGCCTGGCGCTCCTTCCATTATAAGCCGTTGTCAGGAAGCACAGCTCATCAGCTGTTTACACACTAGTGAGAATTTTGTCGTGTCAGCCCTCTCACGGGGACATTCTGAGCCAGCTCTGCAGTTGCTAAATGAAAGCATTTGTCTCCAAATAAAGATATTTCAAATAATACCAACAGGGCAGGAGATGTATAAGGACTTGGCAAGGACATTCTCCCAAGGCCCCCAAACTCCCCAGAGTTCTCATTCTGAAACTTATTTCATGATAAAATTCTAATCAAACCTGCAGGGTTCCTCATCTCTCATCTACCCACACGGGACAAAGCTCTTGGTCTGTCTAACTTTGCATAGTGAGATTTTTAGAATTTAAATCCCTTAGAGGCCAGCAGAGTACTTCCAGAGTCCTGGTCTCTTGGCAGTGCAGAAGGGAAGGTATCACCTTTAACTAAACCTTGCAGAATAAGACCACAGATCCTTTCCCATCTTTGTCCTCAGCATCCCTAGAACCTGCCTGGAGCCTGAGAAGTTCCCAGATCCCAGGTTGGTAAGATAGATTGGTCCGTAGTCACACTCTACATACCAGTCAGCCTGCTCTGGCATCCCCTCAAACTCCTCCCAGCACCCGGGTTGGAGATAAGAAAAGGGGAGGCAGACTGGGGTAGGGGGGCAAGGTGGTTAGCAGAGGGGAGAAAACAGAAGTGACAGATAGTGCTAAGGTCAGAGAGGTGGGCATTAGGGGCACCCCTGGGTCTTACCCAGTGGGCACGCAGCCTCGAAGGAGTAGGCATAGGAACCGCTCACCAGCCACAACGGCAGCAGCTCCAGAGAGGTGTTCCACACCTGGGGAAGCAGGAAGGTCCCCCTGTGGCCACTGTTCCTTCCAGAGGCCCATTCCCTCCGTAAGTGCCCTGCCTATCCACCCTACCTTCCACCTCATCTCTGAACAAAGCCCCAAGAGTCAGACTCCAGGCCAGGGCCTGTTGCTCCAGCGCAACCAGGAAATATTATTTAGCCAGGATATTTTTAGCAGGAAGCAAGCTCGGAGCAAGTGTCATGTGAGCCGTCTTCTCTTCCACGGCAACTTTGGGCTATTTAAAGAGATGGTAATTACGCTCCTGCCACCATGATCAGGACTCACTGAATACATGATTGCCGGAGCCCCTCATCTGCCGAGCGGTGCACTTTACGCTAATGGAGCCCAATTTTCGAAGCCGCCTGCCTAAATCTGTCCAGTCTCACAGGTGGACACGTGAATTGGCACTTCAGCATGACAAAGTGTTCCTTGGGGTGCCAGGCTACAGAGCCCTCCCTCAAGCTTGGTATGGCCTGCCTGCCATCCACCACTGACCTCCTGCCTCTGAAGAAGTTCTTGTCTTGGGCTTTGGATGGTGACCATGGTGGCACCAATATCCACCTCTAATCCCATCAAGCTGGCGTCCTCCAGAGAAGCCACCAGCTCCCCTCGAAGGGACAGCAGCCATGGTGTCTGAAGAGATAAGGCAAAGTCACAATCCAGTTGACCAGGGAGACATGGTCACTCTGGGCCAAGGAACATGGGTACTTGGAGGATACTCAAGAGGATAATGGCACGGGGCAGTGGTGGCACACGCCTTTGATCCCAGCACTTGGGAGGCAGAGGCAGGTGGATCTCTGAGTTCGAGGCCAGCCTGGTCTACAGAGTGAGTTCCAGGACAGCCAGGGCTATACAGAGAAAAACCCTGTCTTGAAAAAAAAAAAAAAGAGGATAATGAGGTCATGGAGAGATCAGTAGACTAAGGGGTATGGTGGCAGCTATTAAGAGACTCTGATACCCTTATATTTCAGGGGAGCAGACCTCTTATAGGGTTGCTTAGAACACAACCGAACATGCTATGCTCCAAAGAGCAGGGTCAGCCTCTCAGCCTATGTACTGTCTAGGCCAGCATGGTGGGCACCCTATTGTCCTGGGCTCTCATTGCCACCCTGTAGTGGGAAGATAGCAATTGGTGTTTTGGATAAAGATGGGTGTCTGGTAATGAAAGAAGTGCAAGGAGGAAGGACACTGCAGCCCAGGGCAGTCTAGGAAAACATTGGAACGAATGGCATGCAAAGACTCAAAGTCGTTGGAGGGGAAGAGGGGCTGGCTCCTCCCGGGTGGCTATGGGAACACCTAAGACTGGGAGGAAAAGCCAGTGCCTGGTGCCTCAGTGATTCGCGCCCATATCCCTAACGCTTGGGGGGTGTGAGGCGAGGGGTTTCCCATGAGTTAAAGAACAGTTTGGGCTATATAGTAAAACCTTGTCTTGCGGGGCGTGGTGGCGCAAGCCTTTAGTCCCAGCACTCAGGAGGCAGAGGCAGGTGAATTTCTGAGTTCGAGGCCAGTCTGGTCTACAAAGTGAGTTCCAGGACAACCAGGGCTACACAGAGAAACCCTGTCTCAAAAAACTAAAAAACCAAACCAAACCAAAACCAAAACAAACAAACAAAAAACCCAACAACAACAACAACAACAAAAAACCCTTGTCTCAAAACAACAAAAACTTGGGGTGGAGCATAGCTCGGGTGGTCAAATGGATGGTTGCCTAGTACTCCCTGGGTTTGATTCCCCTGAGCTGTTAAAAAATAAACAAAAAAACCAATCATGGGGTACACAGCCATCAGTGGGTAAGGGACAGCGAGATGCTTCTGCCTCACTGCCAAGCCTTATGACCTGAGTTCAGCCACCTAGGCGCATGTAGAAGGAGACCCAATTCCCTCTCTGACACTCAGCAGATAGAGACAGGAAGACCACAAGTTCAAGGTCATCCTCAGCTACTTAGTGAATTCAAGGCCAGCCTGGGCTACATGAGACCCTACCTTTAAAAAAAGAAAAGAAGAGCCGGGTATGGTGACGCCAGCACTCAGGAGGCAGGCAGAGGCAGGCGGATTTCTGAGTTCGAGGCCAGCCTGGTCTACAAAGTGAGTTCCAGGGCAGCCAGAGCTACACAGAGAAACCCTGTCTCAAAAAAAAAAAAAAAAAAGAAAGGAAGGAAGGAAGGAAGGAAGGAAGGAAGGGAGAAAGAAAGAAAGAAAGAAAGAAAGAAAGAAAGAAAGAAAGAAAGAAAGAAAGAAAGAAAGAAAGAAAGAAAGAAAGAAAGAAAGAGGGAGGGAGGGAGGGAGGGAGGGAGGGAGGGAAGGAGGAAGGAAGAAAGGAAGAGAAGAAGAAGAAGAAGAAGAAGAAGAAGAAGAAGAAGAAGAAGAAGAAGAAGAAGAAGAAGAAGAAGAAGAAGAAGAAGAAGAAGAAGAAAGAGAGAGAGAGAGGTTTGAGCGTTATAGCATACACCTTTGAAGCATTCAGGAAACAGAGGCAAGTGGACCTCTGTACAATCAAGGCCAGCCTGGTCTACATAGAAAATTTCAGGCCAGTCAGGGCTACCTAGTGAAAATTCTGTCTCAAAACAAAAGAGGGGGAAGAGAGAGGAGGGGAGTCAGAGAGAGGGAAATAGAGACGACAGCTGTGTATCTTGGGAATGGGTATCCTTGCAAAGGAGCAGCGCCTGCCACTGGGGACCTTACAGAGAGAATCTTAGCACAGCAGGACCCAGAGACTTCCTACCCCAGCAGAATCCCCCCAGGTTTTTTCAGACAGCTTCAGACTTATGCATGGAGGATGGGGGTTGGGGGGAGTTTTGCCAAAGCCCAGACCCACGAAGGTCACTACTGTCCATGGACACTCTCCACAAAGGGGCCATGGAAGTGACAACCTCAGAGCCTAGCAGAACCCTTCAGAACAGTGCCCTTACCACACCTACCTGTCCAGCATCAGTCCTTGGAGGCCAGGGCCTGGAGACCTGCAGAACAAGAGGAAGGAACAGCTGTGTGCTGTGGGCAAAAGTGAGTGAGCCTTTGCCTGGGCAATTGGCTCAGCAGGGATCCAGAGACAGAGCTGGGCTGCCCCGATTGTTTGCTCATTAAGACAAGAAAATCATTTATGTTCTGGGACTCAAGTGTCAACAGACCCAGGGAAATGTCACCTCAGCTGCTGCCCTGGGCCAGGCCGTCAGGGCAGCTGGAGCACAGAGCACAGCTGGCAAGGTGGAGGGTGTGTGTGTGTGTCGAACGGCCCTGCTGTTCAAGATGTCGGGTGGGTCCCAGGCCTCTTTCAGGTCCTCCTGCCTCATCGTACCCCAAGGCCCCCACTTCTTCCCCATCCCCTACAGACTCCAATAAGCAAAAGATACAAGAGTGTGCTTGCCCTTGGCGCTATGTTTCAAATGCCCAGTCATCTCCATTTTCCCCCAATGAAGAACTTTCAATGCTAAAATAAGGATGGTCTCGGGCAATCCTAGACAGCTGGTCTCTCCCTGCACCTGAGCCTCGAGGTGTGGCCAAGGGACCTGCCTGAGCCCAGCTGTCCTATCTCCTTTTCCTTTACTATATTATTTATGTATTTATTATGTCAGCGTGGGGGGGGGGAAGCACACACCTGCCACATTGTGCGTGTGCAGGGGTCCACGGACCACTGAGAGGAGTCAGCTGTTTCCACCGTGTGGGTCCGGGACACAGAACTCGAGTTGTCAGGTGTGGGTGGGAGTGCCTTTAGCCACAGAGCAGCTCACAGCTCACCTCTTCCCCTTCCACTGGCTTCACCCACTCCCACTCCCTTTATCTTTGCTGCAAGCATGGGTAGGGCACTTGAGAAACAGGACAGAGCCAAGGCTAACAGAGAGCAACTCCCTCCCCTCCACCTGTGAAAGTTAAGGACACTGGGTCCAAAAAGACTAATGAGCCATCACAACTTTCCCACCTAAGGCTACACCCCTTTCCACCACGTGTACAGAATCCATTCTTTCAGACCTGGAGACAGGTGGACAGGGTTGGGGATACCCGACCCCCGACCTCTCAGCCTTGTCGGTGCCTTAGCTGTGCTGCCCCTGGCTTCAGAGACACCTGCCCGCCCCTACCATTGCCCACGGTGCTCAGCACAACCCACAAGGAGCCTGTAATTTCCTCACCTTGTGGGTACTGACTTCACTCTGGGAGCAGAGAGGAAGGAATGGGAATGACATCTGAGGTTTGGTGAGATGGTAAAGGGATTCCACATTTCCCAGGGCAGCCACCAAAGCCTCTCTCCTGTTTCTACACCTCGGGGCTAGTGCAACAAGGCAGCCCTAGAGGCTGGGCTTTTCCACGGAGGGAACAATTTTGTGTAAAGAAACAAAAGGAAGTGGGATCAAGCGCACAGTCTAAACCCACCATGTCCTTTAAGTGGCCACAGGCAGACTATATTTAGGGCCAGCAGACACTCAGCAGGACCTCGAGTAGTCTTCCCTGGGAGCAATCGCTAATCACTGCATTGAGTTTACAGGTGCCCCTGGGCACACTTAACCCAGGGCAATGAATAGTTATTGCGCAGCCTCCCGCTCGGGGCTTGTGGGCACACTTAAGCAAGCTCGCAGATCGCTGTGTGCAGGGCATGGCTCGGGTACACCCTTGGGCACCCTGTGCCATCAGCAGGGAGAGGCAGAGTATTAAATATCTATGTGCCCTGTGCCCACAGCTGCATTTAGCCAAGGGCAAGGCTGGTGTAACGGCTTTAATTAAAACTTAATGCAAGTTCAAGGTGCAGCCATGGAAGCGGCTGCAGAAGCCACCAGGAATGAATCAGTCAATTCGATGAGGTGGTGAGGTTCTATGACGGGGGAGGGGAAACAGAGGAGCCTGGGGCACCTGAGACCCATTGCTCCGGTGCAGCGGTTCTCTGCGACTCTACTCAGGGGCATGAGGTTACTGTAGGCTCCAACATCTACATTGTGGAAGGACGCTAAGGATCTGGGCAGGTCAAAAGGGACAAAGTGGGTGCTTGGCTGGCTACCAGATCTGCTTTCCTCTGGGAAATGTTATATGACACGAGCAACCTTGTCCCCCTAGCGGCTGCTCCTGGAATTACAGGCCATTGTAAAGAGACGTGACCAGCCCCAGATTGTCAAACCCACGCCCCATGACTATTCGCAGGGATCTTTAAGATGAGGCCCATGACTCTAAGGAACAGCAATGCCCTGCCTGACAAGACAACAACGGGACCTAAACATCATTCTACTTCAGGCACTGCTTCTTAAAATTGAGCAGCAGAGGAGTCCAGAGGCAAGATGCAGGGAGCAAGCACAGAGGAGGGACCCCAGCCTCTGCACTCTCACCTCAAAGCCCAGAACAAAGATGGGAGTGGAACTGTATGCCCCTCCCCAGGCAAGGCTAACGTCCATTCAGATCTGATCTTTTGGCACCAGCACAGAGCCCGGCATTCGGCACGTGTATCCGGATGTTTCTTAAATGAAGCTGGTTGTCATTAGCTGGTCTTTCCCTCCAACCTCCTCTCCTCTCCTTCTTCCTCATGTCATCAGGCAAAACTGGACATTTGTGGTTTTGGGATTTTTGGGTTATTTATTTATTGTGTAGGCAGATGTATATGTTCGTGTCATGGTTCGTGTGTGACGGTCGATCAGAGGACAACTCATTTCTCTCCTTTTTTGCAGGTTGCAAGAACCAAGCTCAGGCTTGGTGACAAGCACCTTCACTCACTTGCTGGACGGCTCCTGCTCTGTAGCCCAGACTGAGTTCAAACTTACAATCCTCTCGCTTCAACCCCCTGCACGTGGGATTCCAGAAGTGCACCATCAAACCCTGATCTAAACACACCATTCTGTTTGGCCACACGGTATTTACAAAATGAAAGTTCAAAGCCGGGCGTAGTGGCACACGCCTTTAATCCCAGCACTCCGGAGGCAGAGGCAGGCGGATTTCTGAGTTCGAGGCCAGCCTGGTCTACAAAGTGAGCTCCAGGACAGCCAGGGCTATACAGAGAAACCCTGTCTCAAAAAACAAAACAAAACAAAACAACAAAAACAACAAAAAAAAGAAAGTTCAATTTTCTGGATGCGGTTCCGTGGGTAGTGTTCCCTTAGCACGAGGCCATACGTTAATCCCCACTATCACATAAACCAGGCGCGGTGTCACACTGGTGATCCTCGCACATGGGAGATGCAGGCAAGAGAATCAGAAGTTCCAGGTCACCTCCTGCTACGTGGTGAGTTTGAGGCCAGCCTGAGATACGTGAGACCCTTGTAGCAAAATAAGTGAACACCTGCTCACTGTTCAATGACTAAAGTGAACAGCCTTCCCTTGCTGAGGGGTCCAGGGCCCCACACATGCTAGGCCAGCACTCCTACCACTGAGTTGCTTTGCCAGCGCACAGTCAGTTTTTTATGATGTAATTTTACATTCAACTATGGATTTCCTGCCTCTCTTTAAAAAGCTGAAAATTCTAGTAAGGCTGGGTCAAGCTTAAACAGCGGCTCATTGAAGGGCTTGTTCTAGCTCACCATGGGCCCTTATACTTCAGGCTCATAGAGCCATTCTGCCACTACCTGCTATGAGACCTCGGCGGCAACTCTCACTTCTTTGCCTACTTGTCCAGTCCGTAAAATGGGGCTGTAAACAGCACCTCCTGCCTACTGTGAGATGTCGGCATTAGCAATGCAGGGCAGGGGCATGGGCATGGTTGAATGGTGGAGCATTTGCCCTATAGATGCCAAGTCCTGATTTCCATCCTTAGCACCAAAATGATAAACAACAAGGTTTATCATTTCCATGCCTGACATAGCAGTGTAGGTGGGAAGAAAAGCTGCTCTGAGGAAATGAACGCTTGGGTCCATCCCTTCCCCTTCTCTGTGTCTGCCACATGCATTTCTGCTGTGGGTTTGCAACCCTCCCCTGCCCCAGCCTAGTCTCTCTGTTTTCCAGGGCTACAGAGAAACCTGAGCTCAGGGATGCTACCAGGCAGTGACAGCACACAGCTGGAATATGCCACAGGCCTGTGCTCTCTCCAGTTGGGATGTTATATCTGAAATCCATTGCTCCTGACTGCTGGGGATGGAACCTGGGACTGTGAGCACCCTCCTCCCCCACCCCCCGCCCCCAGTCCTGATGTCTATAAATCATGACATGACCTAGGTTTAAAAAAAAGAGACCTCAAAGCCGAGGAAATTGTTCTCTGCATAAAGCACTTGCCTCAAAAATCTAAAGACCTTGGGGCTTGAGAAATGGCTCAGCTGTTAAGAGCACTGGCTGGGTTTTTTTTTTGTTTTGTTTTTTTGTTTGTTTAGTTTTGGATTTTTTGAGACAGGGTTTCTCTGTACAGCCCTGGCTGTCCTGGAACTCACTCTGTAGACCAGGCTGCCTCGAACTCAGAAATCCACTTGCCTCTGCCTCCCAAGTGCTGGGATTAAAGGCATGCACCACCACTGCCCGGCTACTGGCTGCTCTTCTAGAAGTCTTGAGTTCAATTCCCAGCAACTACATAGTGGCTTACAACCATCTGTAATGGGATCCCACACCCTCTTCTGGTGTGTCTGAAGACAGCATGCTCATATGAACTCAATAAATAAATCTTTTTCTTAAAAAAAAAATGTATGAACCTGAATTTGGATTGCCAGAACCCACATAAAGCCAGATGTAGTAGCTGGAGTCTGTAATCTCATCATTCCTTCAGCAAGAGAGGAGGTAGAGTTGAGAGGCTCCACAGAAGTTTGAAGGCAGCCAGCCTGACACATGGAGCTGCAAGTGATAGACCCTATCTTCAACAAAGTGAAAGGCGAGACCTGATACCTGAGGTTGTCCTCTGACTCCCACTGTCCTTGGGACTCACAGGAGAAACTCACACATATGAACACATACACATATACCCATACACACACACACACACACACACACACACACACACACAGGAGACGGGAGGTGGGAAGAGGGGAAGGAGAGAGAGAGGACCCAGCCAGCAACATCCCTTAATCCAAAGAGAAAAACACAAATATTGGTTTGATGCTTGTTGGATGACATGAAGAACACAGCCTCAGAGACTTCATTACTCACCCCGTCCCTTATCCTGACAAAGGCCTCATTGGTCAAAAGCCCAGTGGAAGGCGACTGCCAGCCAACACTACGGACATCCAGAGAGAATGGTCCTATCCCGTGTCTCTAGTTGTCTGCTTTGCTGGGCTATGTCCCAAGGTTCACGAACCACAACCATCAACCTGGGCCTTTGACGGAAGCCAGCCCAGGATGCCCCCCTACCACCTGGGGTGCTCTCCAGGGCCTTCTCAGGCTGTTACCTGGATGAATGAGGGATGACAACGGACGCTCTGTTCACCCAGCCTTGCCACCATCATGGGACACCTCATTATGTAGCGATCGCTCTGCTTCAACCTTTTCGCCCCTTTTTGAAACATTCTGATTTCCAACCTGTAATTTGCTTTCTGGAAGTCAGGCAGAATTCACACACACAAATAAGAAAAGAAAATGCAGTTAATAAGCCACAATTATAGGTCGGCCTCTATTCGCAGTGGGCATGATTAATGCAGGCCTGTCTCGTGGAAGAGCTAAGAATCAAGTGGAAGGCTCTTGTGGACTGGGAACCTTGGCAGATTCTGGCCTGTGACAGTGCAGTCCCCAACAGGGGAAGCCCCTGGGGCTGGGGGGACTGCTATACCTTTCAGGAAGATCACCCTTAAAGAGACAGCACAGCAGCCTGTGTCCCATCATCCCTGACACCATACTGGTTGGTGGCCTGTTTCCTTTGACTCTCATTCATTGACTCCCTTGGACCCATTTTACAGCTGAGGCAGTTGAGGCACAGCAACTAAGCAAGCAGCCATGGCCATTTCTACAATAGAATTTCATTCAGCATGTCGGTCCAGCCTGGTCTACAGATTCTAAGACAGCCAGGTGTCTGTGACATAGAAAAACCTAGGAAAGTGGGGTGGGGGTAGGGCAGAACTAGAGGCAGTAGTGTATGCCTTTAGTCCCAGCATTTGGGAGGCAGAGGCAGGCAGATGTCTGTGAGTTTGAAGCCAGCCTTATGTGCCCAACTAATAAACCCAGGCCAGCTATGGGTTTATAGTGAGACCCTGTGTTAAAGCAACAAAAGAAGCTGGCTATGTAACTGTGTATGTGCATTTGCCTAGCCATACACGAGGCACTGACTTCTGGCCCCAGCACGGCAAATAAGTCGTTTCTCAAACCCACCTCTTTCTGTACAAAGCAACCAGAGTACAGTGCTCGGAAGATGAAGCCTCCCTCGTGAGCAGGATGCAAGAGGTAACCACATTTGGTAAGAAGAGAGTCCAGGTGGTTGGGGGCCCTCTTAGAGCCTACGACAGAAACAGAACAGCGGGAGAACAGCGGAGGTGAGGTTAGGAGTTTCCGACACTCAGACATAAGCCCAAGGCTGCGCTACCCTGGAACGTCAGAGAACGGTAAAGAGAATGGCGGAAGGTGGACGCCAACAGAAGTCAACATACAGACTGTCCAGCCTGGGTTGCAGAAGTTGTCTCCTAGCTCCTCTCCTACTTCCTTCCACCCACTGTAGTCTACTTCCCCACCCCCACTTCAGCAACCCACGGAGTCCCACTCGCGCCTGCGCCAGATCGCTCCACTCTGCACTCAGAGAGACCCCTGTGAGGTGCACAAAGCCTCTGACTGCTCTCCCTCTGCCTTAGCCACACTGGTCTTCCTGCTACTTCTAACACGTCGTCGTGGGTGCACTCAGGGCCTTTCCACTGGCTGAGTCTTCTGTCTCTTCCAGATACCTGCGTGGCTCAGTCCACCACTCTCAAGTCTTTAAGTAAAGCCCCCTTGTCAACGAGGTCTCTGCCAGCAAAGCCTCCATCACTCCTCTCCAAACCGCGCCCCACTCTCAGGATGCCTTTCGACACCACACATTACCGACTCGCCAGCTGAGAAAAATATGACAATGACTATAGCAATGGTCTTGTTGCCCTCCACTCAAATGCCAGCCCCGTGGCGCCAAGAGTATTTATCTGTTTTGTTCTTTGCCATATTCCTAGAGCCTTAAGTAAGCTGCGTCTGGCACATTGAGAGGGCTCTCAAGTAAACATTCATTGGATGAGGAATATCACCGAGCAGAGGGATTACAGGTAGTTTTCATTATCGTCTTTAGATTTCTTCTGTTTCCATAATTATCTCGTGTTGCTTTTGAGGTAATTTTTTTTTCCCCTTAAAGTCTCAGCTGATGGGAGGCGAACGCCCCTTGCAAGAGACAGCTTTCGAAGCCTGGATGTGGGGGGCTCTCTCTGGTGACATAGCGGTTGCTACTTTCCTTTTGAGAGGTTGCAGCCTTCACGGCTATCTTTAGCAGCAGATCAAGGCCGAGCCTGTGGCTCTGAAAGGCAGCTCACTGGGGAAATAAAGTGTCTAAGCCTGGATGTGCAAATTGACCTGGGTCGCTTTGGTTTCCCATTCACGTCTGCACTTTGTAAATATTTGCCTGCATCCCACTGCTTGCACCTGCTTTCTGTCCCTTCAACTTTATGGGAGGCAGCAGGCAGCATCGCAGGCAACATCGTTTCTGCATCCCCACCTGGTGCTGCTGCCGAGCAAAAGAAACAGTTTCCCTCCGAAGCCACAGGTGTCTCTGACAGCGCCTAAAACTAATGGCCTGTGGCTGGCTGCTGTGACTAATTCCCTGATTATCGACTTTATGATTTTACACTTAAAACTTCTTTATAATAACACACAGAAATGTTTAATGGGCTCTATCCAGAGCCATAAAAATTACTTATTGAACAAGCGTTTTAAAACTATTAATCTATTGTTTTCCATTAATAATGGCTTTCCAAAGAACAGGCGACAGCTTAATGTATCCTCTGCGTTTTTCTCCTGGAAAAGTGGCCTTTTAATACACAGATGCTGTTCCAACTCCTGAGAGGCATCGCCGCCTGGCTGACCATCCGAGGGCCAATTCAGGATTCAGGACACACCAGTCCCAGACAGCACTTTCGAATTCCCAGACAAAGTCAGGCGTGGTGGCTCACACCTGTAATTCCAGCTCTGGAAGGCTAAGACAGGAAGGAGGACTGCCATGAGTTTGGGGTCAGCCTGGATTGCACAGAGCTCTAGGGTAGCACTGTAGTAACCACAGTGTATGACCCTGCCTTCAAAAATAAGGGAAGGGAAAGGAAAAAGTAAAAACACTTTGAGATGGGAAGTTCCCCCCTCAATTTCTCTATTTTTGTACAAAAGAGGAAAATTGTGGGTGTCTGACTTGCAGCCTCTGTGACCAAACTCAAACAGGAGATGAGCATATTATCTCTGTTCTAGTTCCTTCTAGAAGTTTCCCACTTTGCACTGGGTAAGCTCATGGTTCAAAGTTTTCTGAAAGTGATAACTTTCTCAGCCCTCTTTCTGGCTGCTTTAGGCATGAGATTCTCCCACCAAGCATGAGATTGTGGTTCCCATGGGTAAGACGCGTCCTCTTCCAGAGAACCTGGGTTTGGTTCCTAGCACGTATGTGGTGGCTCACAAACATCTGTAATCCCAGTTCCAGAAGATGGACACCGTCTTCTGGCCCCTACTAGCAATGCATGCACATGGTATACAGACTTATGTGCAGGCAAAACATATGGGTATACACATGCAATAAAGGTTTAAACAGGAAAAAGGAAGGAATTGTGGGTCAGCAAAATGGCTCGATGGGCTAAAGCTACTTGCCACTAAGCCTGATGACTCAAGTTCAAATTCAGATCCACTTAGTTAAAAGGAAGAAATAGTCCTGCAAGTTATCCTCTGATGGCACTGCTTTGTTTTGTTTTGTTTTTTCCTTCGAGACAGGGTTTCTCTGTATAACCCTGGCTGTCCTGGAAGTCACTTTGTAGACCAGGCTGGCCTTGAACTCAGAAGTCTGTCTGCCTCTGCCTCCCAAGTGCTGGGATTAAAGGCTTGTGCCACCACCACCCGGCTGCGGCACTGTTTTGTAAACCCGTGCGCTTAAATGAGCGTGCGCACATGCGCGCGTTTAGGGAGTCTACTAGCACCTGACAGACACTTCAATCAGGGTGAGCAAGTATCTATTAGGAGTCTCCTAAACATGTACTAGAGAGTCCTTAGTCCTGGAGACACACAGCAGCTATCTGCATGGAGCCATGGTCTGTGCCTGCTCCCCAACTACCTGCAGGTGGCGCTAGTGACAAGCATGTGAACAAGGGTAGGAGGCCATTTTAAGTAGGTACCAGAAGAGGAAATGGGCTGAGAGCGCAACCAGGACAGAACTGTCTTGGGGAAGGTCAGGGCAGCCCTGGGAAGAAACCAACAGCATGAAGCTTTCAGGGAAGGCCGCCCTTGTGCCCTGGGGTGAGGGACGAATTGGGGATCTCCCTTAGCAAAGGCTCCAGCCAGTCAATGGCTGAGAATTGGAAAACCCAGGTTTGAGAAGATGGCTTACCCGGCAGGCGCAGGACCCCGACCAGCCACTGCTTCAAACCCTGCACGTGACTACTCGGGATCTGCAGGGTCATGTAGTCTGAGAAGCACTCGACCTTTTCTGTGAGACAAAAAGATACTTGTGAGGAGGCAGAGAGGACACAAGAGAGAGAGGGGAAGGGAAGAAGGAAGACTGGGCAGGCCTCCTTTCGATCCTGCTGCAGTAGACCAGCTAGGAAACGGGTCACCATTGCGTCTAAGCAGTGTGGCATGGAAAGACTGGGAACGGTATGATTTACTTGTGAGTGTAGACAACGGTGTCAGGACATCTGGGTCTAAATCCCCACTGAGCGCTCCTGTGTGTGTGTGTGTGTGTGTGTGTGTGTCTGTTGCTTACTCTGTTTCTTCCTGGAATTGATTAAATGATGATGATGATGATAACGATGAGGATATGGACAATGATGACGTTAGACAAGAGTGATGGTAGTGATTACAGATACTGATAGCGACCCCTGAAAGGAAATAAAACTTGAGACATGTGATTCATGTAATTTATGTCAAATAGCCCAAAGAGTTGTTTGTGAGCTTTAAAACCTGGGGCTGAGAACATAGCAGAACAGGCCAGGTCATGCCCGGGCAGGCCCGTCATTACATGTCCTGACTGGCCTAGTGCCTCCCTATCTCCTGCCCTTCTGACAGTCTGTTGATGTTTAAATGGACCAATCATGTGAAACTGCGCCAATTCCTCCCCCAGCCCCACCCCTTTTCTATAAAAGTCCCTAGCTTCCAAGCGTCAGGGTCGAAACCACTGTCTCCTGCATGAGATACATTTCGAACCGGAGCTCCGCCATTATGGCTCCACCATGTGGTCGACACCTCTGTCTCCTGCGGGAGATATGTGTCAGCCCAGAGCTCCGTCATTAAACTACCTCATGCTTTTACATCAAGATGGTAGTCTGTTCGTGATTCTTGGGTGCACGCCGGACAGAAATTGAGTGGGGGTTTCCCACTAGGTTCTTTCACCCTGACCTATGCTCTCTCCCAGTGTCTGATCTTAGTCTTCATTCTTGTGCCAGGATGAACTATAAGTGCCAGTAACACCCTTCCTGCAGTCTGAGAGTTCCTCTAGTGAACCTGATGGCCCCACCCCTGTTCTTATGCCCTGGTCACATCTCCTATCTCCAAGATGAGTGAATAATGAAAAACCTGGAGGCTGGGGACAGTAGATGAGCTAACTCCCACTGAACAAGCATGAGGACCTGAGTTCAAGTCCCCAGCACCTATGAAAGGACCATGGATGGCCGAATGCACACTCCCACCCCTGTGCTGATGGGTATAGAGACAGGGAGACCACGGAGGTTTGCTGGCCACCAGCTTAGCTCCAGGTTCCATGAGCAAGCCTGTCTCAAGGGATAGGGTGGAGATCGAGGGAGAAGGACAATTGACACCCTCCTCTGGCCTCTACAGGTATGAAGGGAGGGGCACAGATACCCAGACCTTTGCATATATCATACATGTACACACACACAATAAATTAATTTGTAAAAAGTGGGAGCTGGTGAGATGGCTCAGCAAGGAACAGTCCTTGCCACCCAAACATATTATCCTGTCAGCCCGAGTTAGATTCCCAGATCCCATAGGCCTTAGGTTTCCATTGCTGTGATAAACGGCCTGACCAAAGGAAGCTTGAGGGGTGGGGAGGGTTTATTTCAGCCCACAGGTAGCATCCATCATAAAGAGAAGACAAAGCAGGAGCCGCATGCAGGCGCCCAAGCAGGGGCCATGGAGGGCGGGCGCTGCTTACCAGCTTGCTCCCCATGGCTTGCTCAGCCTGCTTTCTTATACCGCTCAGGAGCAACGCCTAGGGGATGACACTGCCCACAGTAGACTGTTCCCTCCTATGTCAATCAAGAATCAAGAAAGTGCCAGGTGTTGTAATGCCTTTAATCCTAGCACTCAGGAGGCAGAGGCAGGTGAACCTCTGTGAGTTCTGGGCCAGCCAGGATTATATGATGAGACCGTCTCAAAAACTAACAACAACCCAAATAAAAGCCCTACACAACTTTGTGGCTAGAAAGATGGCTCAGGGGGCTGGTGAGATGGCTCAGTGGGTAAGAGCACCCGACTGCTCTTCCGAAGTTCAAATCCCAGCAACCACATGGTGGCTCACAACCATCCTTAACAAGATCTGACTCCTTCTTCTGGAGTGTCTGAAGACAGCTACAATGTACTTACATATAGTAAATAAATAAATCTAAAAAAAAAAAAAAAAAAAAAAAGAAAGATGGCTCAGCAGTTAGGAGCACTGATTGCTCTTCCAGAGGTCCTGAGTTCAAATCCCAGCAACCACATGGTGGCTCACAACCATTTGTAATGGGATCCGATGCCCTCTTCTGGTGTGTCTGAAGGCAGCTACAGTATATATATATATATATATATATATATATATATATATATATATATATATATATATAAATTCTTTTTTATTATTTTATGTATATGAGTACATTGTTGCTATACAGATGGTGTGAGCATCATGTGGTTGCTGGGAATAGAACTCTGGACCTCTGCTCGCTCCGGGCCCCACTCATTCCAGCCCAAAGATTTATTTATTTATTATGTAAGTACACTGTAGCTGTGTACACAGATGGCTCACAACCATCCGTAATAAGATCTGATGCCCTCTTCTGGTGTGTCTGAAGACAGCTACAGTGTGCGTAGATATAATAATAAATAAATCTTTTTTTTTTTAAAAAAGGAGGGAGTTGGGTGGAGGATCACAACACAGGGCTTGAACCAGAATAAACGTTCAGCAAACATGTGCTACTCTTGTTGTATCTTTTGTGTGGTGAGTGACTGACAATGGAGACCCCAGGACTCAACTGGTTTGAGGAAGTCTGGGCTCTACTAGTCTTTGCCAGGAGATTGATGATAAGTCCCTCACTCCTCTGCACTCTAATGTAAAAATGAGTTAGTGATCCTGGTGCAGTGGTGCACACCTTTAATCCCAGCACTTGAGAGTCAAGAGGCCAGGAGATTTCTTCAAGTTCAAAGCTAGCCTGTCTATATAACAAGTTCCAGGCCAGACAAAGCTGTATATTGAGACCCTGTACCAAAAAACAAAACAAGCTAGGCAGTGGCACACACCTTTGATCCCAGTACTCAGAAGGCAGAGGTAGGCAGATCTCTGAGGCCAGCCTGGTCTGCATCAGAGAGAGTTCCAAAAGGACAGCAGGGGCAACAGAGAAACCTTGTCTTGAAAAAAGCAAAAATCAAACAACAAAGGTCTGGCAATGGTGGCGCACACCTTTAATCCCAGCACTCAGGAGGCAGAGGCAGGCGGATTTCTGAGTTCAAGGCCAGCGTGATCTACATAGTGAGCCCAGGACAGCCAGGGCTACACAGAGAAACCGTGTCTCAAAACAAACAAACAAACAGCAAAGGTGAAAACAACAAACTGTGTTGCCGCCAAGTCTCCCTGCCAGGCCTGGTGCAGAGCCTGTGCCAGATACTTCAAAACAAGTGCTGCCATCCATGTGAGGAAGCCTGGTCCTGCCTCTGGCACCAGCTGCCCTGAGAATCCCAGCACTTGGGCGGCCATCCAGGCCGGTGTGCTGGCTACAGATGCCTTCTGCCTTCCATGTAAGCATGGCAAGTTGTCCGTCTGAGGAGAGGGGACCGCCCAAAGCCTGTTGTGAACCAGAAAAGCTTGATTGATTTACCTGTCAGAGCTCCATGCGCTGGGCGAGGCCTGTCCTTGTTTGACCTGACAGGGAGGATCCATGGGAACACAGCAGGCTGAATGCAAGCCAGACAGATGGCCCTGCAAGGAAGAGCGAAGGGCATGGAGCAGGTGCCCAGCCCAGCAGGGCTGCCTCGGCTGTCTTCATACAGCCGGGCAATTATATCTCATTTTTGGTTCTGTTTTCTTTTCATTTTTTCTTGCTTTTATTGTTGTTGTGTTGTGTTGTGTTTTAAGACAGTGTGCTAATCTTAACCTCGCTATACAGCCCAGGCTAGCCTCTAACTTGGAATCCCTCCTGCCTTTGCCTACCAAATACCCAGATTACAGGTGCGCAGCATCTCCATTACAGCTCATCTAGTCAATTATATTTATGTATATATGGATTTTATTATTTTTTTATTTTTGCTCTGCTACGGGGTCAAATCCAGGGCATCAGAATGCTAAGCAAGCACTCTACCGCTGAATTACACCCTAGCCCCAGAGATATATTGTTTGCATGCCTACCATGGGCAGTAGCCAAGACTTGGACCAAGCAGCAAAGACAAAGAAAGAAATGAATAGTGGAATCTTCCATAGCAAGCAAGCACCAAAGAAGAAACAGGGATGAGAGGCAGGGACGGGAACTGGGGATGCTGAGGGAGGATACTTCCCAGGACATCAATGTAAAAAAAGGGTTTCCGAAAAGGCAACATTGTGATACAGATTTTACAATGAATCCACGTTAAGGATTAAGTCATTATTGATGAGGGAGCCCTGCAGATTTACAGCCAGTTTAAAGGAGAGAGAGAAAAAAGAAAAGAAAAAAGGAGGAGGAGGAGAACAAGAAGAAGAGGAGGAAGAGGAAGAGGAAGAGGAGGAAGAGGAGGAGGAGGAAGAGGAAGAGGAGGAGGAGGAGGAGGAGGAAGAGGAAGAAGAAGAAGAAGAAGAAGAAGAAGAAGAAGAAGAAGAAGAAGAAGAAGAAGAAGAAGAAGAAGAAGAAGAAGAAGAAGGTGGTTTTGTTCTAGAATCCAGGATGTTGGGATGAATTTGCTGACAGACTGACAGACTGACAGACTGACAGACAGACAGACTGCCACAAAGGGAGGCAGAAGTTCTGAATGAACATCCCTGTCACACACACCAACCCTTTGACAAGAATCCTTCCCACACCTCAGGGTTCTCCACAGCTTAAAGAACCACACAGTGTTAGACAGACGACTCCATCATTAAGTACACGATATTCGGGGAAAGCCAGCCTAGGTGAAGTGCACCCCTAATCCCTGCACCGGGGAAGCAGAGTCATGTGGTTCCTAGGGGCTCCCTGGCTAGCTCATCTGTCTGGATTGGTGAGCTTTAGGCTCAGTGAGAGAGCCTGTCTAAAAAAAAAAAAAAGTAAGATGGAGCCAGCACGGTGGTCACATCTTCAATCACATAGCTGGGATTCAGAAGCAGGTGGACCTCTGTGAGTTCAAGACCAGCCTGGTCTACATAGTGAGTTCCAGGACAGCTGGGGCTACATAGTGAGACCCTATCTCAAAACACCAGCAATAATAATAACAATAATAATATTAACGTGAAGGTATTGACGAGATGGATCAAAAAAAAGTAATAAGAAATAAGGTGGAGAGGGGGCTGGAGAGATGGTTCAGAGGTTAAGAGCACTAGCTGTGGAAACAGGTCCTGAATTCAATTCCCAGCAACCACATGGTGGCTCATAGCCATCTATAGTGAGATCTGGTGCCCTCTTCTGGCCTGCAGGAGTACATGCAGACAGAATGCTGTATGCATAATAAGTAAATAAGTCTAAAAAAATAATAAGGTGGAGATCAATAAAGAATGACACTTTTGTCTACCTCTAGCCTGTACACACACACACAGACACACGAGCATGCATGCCCCCCCATTTTTGTACATGTGTGCCTCCCTTGACAAGGTGAATACACACAAACATGTAAACACACGTATAACACATAAATAGTAAATACAAATAATAAGATATCACAAACTAGGCTGAGACACAGAGAAAATGTCTGCACTAAGCAAGCCATTTCCATTGGACATGGGCAATAATTGTCAAAATCTTAGGGACTGTAAGGTGGCTCATTGGGGAAAGGTTCTTGCCACCAAGACTGGTAACCAGAGTTGGATCCCTGGAACCCACATGGTGGAAGGAGAAAACCGACTTCACAAAATTGCCCTCTGACCCACACGTATGTCGTAGCACATGGGTATGTGGGCATGCACTTCAAAATAAATAAATGTTAAATGTAAATAACTCTCGTTGCCTATTGCAAAGTTCCCGTGTCAGATAAAACATCGCCGAGCTGTGGTATTTGAGCAGAGATGAGGTATCAAAGAATTCTGAGCTTCGATCCAGGGAGGTGCATTCCAGCCAAAGAGGCAGCAGGTGCGGGACCATAGGTGCGTGGAACGAGTTTGACGAATTTGAAGAATTACATAAAAATGTCAGTGGACAGAGGGACAAAGAACCAAACACTAGACAGATGGTTGGGTAGGTCACTCCAGAGCCAGAGGGACTGGGGTTTGGCCATAAAGTAGACAGAAGTTCTGGAGAACCCTAAGTGGGGAAGGCAGGTGATCCTTCATGGTTCATGGTTTCTCGGTGTAGCCCTAGCTGTCCTGCAACTTATTATGTAGGCCAGGCTGGTCTTGAACTCAGAAATTCACCTGCCTCTGCCTCCCAAGCGCTGGAATCAATGGCGTGTGCCACCATAGTCACATGACGGGGGAAGAAATGCTCAGTGGCTAAGAGCTCTTGTAGCTCTTGCAGCAAACCTAGGTTCGATTCCCAGAACCCACGTGGTGGCTCACAACCATCTGTCGCTCCAGTTTCTGGGACCTGACTCCCACTTCTGTCCTCCGTGGGCACAGCACACATGGGATACACTTACACGGAACTCCGGATGTGGTGACTCACGCCTATAATCCTAGCACTGAAGAGGCTGAGGCAGGAAAATTACTATGAGTTCTAGACCACACTGGGGCTACAGACTAAGACCTTGTCTCAAAAAAAAAAAAGTTAATTCTCAGCCTTTTGACTAAGATCAAGTGCATGTATACATACATACATGTATACATTGTATACATACCTACACACGTACATGCATACAATGCCAAGTTGGGCCTGGCTTACACAAGTAAATACCAGACCAATTAGAATTACATAGCAAGACTCCACCTTACAATAAATAAATAAGCAGCAACAAAGCAACCCACAAGGAGGTTAGGTGTGTGCTTAGGGGCAGAGAGCTTGCTTAGCAATCAAAAGGTCCCAGGTTTTAGGGGTTCAGTGTGCCCTGATCTTGCAGAGGACCTCAGTTCCTAACACCCACCTTGGGTGCCTTACAAACATCTACAACTCCAGCTCCAGAGACCCTGAAATCTTCTTTTGGCCTCTGTGGAGTCCAGTGTTCACATGTACAGATCTTACACGGACACACACACACACACACACACACACACACACACACACACACACACACACACACACACACAGCGTGGTGGTACTTACCTGTATTCCCGACACTGGGGAGGCAGAGGCAGGCAGATCTCTGTGAGTTCTCAGGACTCTGTACATTCTGGATGAGCACTCTACCAAGTAAAGCCACATCCCTGGTCTCCAGAATGTCCAGAATGGGCTTTCAGACCAGCCAGAGCGACATCGTGAGACCTGTCTTTTTGTTTGTTTGTTTGTTTGTTTGTTTTAAAGATTTGTTTATTTATTATATGCAAGTACACTGTAGCTTTCTTCAGACACACCAGAAGAGGGCATCAGATCTGATTACGGATGACTGTAAACCACCATGTGGTTGCTGGGACTTGAACTCAGGACCTCCAGAAGAGCAGTCAGTGCTCCCAACCACTGAGCCATCTCTCCAGCCCAGAGACCTGTCTTTTAAAAGTAAATCTTTTGGATTTTTTTTTTTTGGGTGTGTGGGGGGGTGTGAGACAGGGTTTCTCCGTGAAGCCCTGGCTATCCTGAAACTCACTCTGTAGACCAGGCTGGCCTCGAACTCAGAAATCTCCCTGCCTCTGCCTCCCAAATGCTGAGATTAAAGGTGTACACCACCACTGCCCGGCTACATTTTTTTTTTTTTTAAAGTCTCGTTTTGAAGGACTACACGAAGAGTCTAAACTCTGCAGAAAGGCAACCTCCTTAAGTGACATTTGGGAAACAGCCCTAGAGTCAGAAGCTCTGGTGACTGACAGCACCTGGGAAAACTGGCAGGAGCCAAGCCACTGAGGAAGCGCCAGCTCCCAGAAGCTAGGGAATGAGTCAACGCATTACTTCAGAAGCCAGCACCATCTAAGGCCGATCCCTCTGCAATCTCATTCCAGCAGCATCTCGGGCACAGTGCCCAAAAAAGGTATGCACGAGGCTGTCCACAGAGCAGGGCTGTTTCCTCAGACTGGAAAGCACCCAAACGGCAATCAGCACTGCGATGGACGGCGCTGGGATCTGCTCACCATAGGAGATGGGAGAGCACAATAAAAAGCAACACATCACATGACATGGCAGACGTTTTGCTAAGTGAAAGAAGCCAGACATGATGGAGCGCCTCTTCTGTGACTGTGTTTATAAACAGGTCAAAAATAGTCTTTGCATTTGGAGGTGTGGATAGCCGCTCCTCTGGGGTGGGAAGTGGAAGTCACTGGGGTGGGCTGGGGAATAGCTGGGGCATGGCAGGGGCCGGGGGAGCAGCCATGGGTGTTTGCTTTAAAATTGCTTTAGAGTGTAAAGGAAGGTTTGAAAGTTTCTGAGTGGACACACATAGTTACTAAGTTTCTTCAGGAAAAACAAATCAAAACCAAGCCGAAAAAGAAACAAGCAAATAAATAAATAAATAAATAAATAAATAAATAAATAAATAAATAAATAAAATCCCAGAATGTCAGAATGTTCTCTGGTGCGCTCAGGATGGAGTCTGTGCCTCTTGGATTATCTGTGAGCTTCAGAACTCTGAGCGCCATGAAAATTGTACTTATGCAGAAAAATGTGAGTCAGGGGTTGGGATTATAGCTCCGTTGGTAGAGCTCTTAGATAGCGTGCAGAGAAGCCTGGCCTTGAAGCACCGCCCCCCCCCCCCCCCACACACACACACACTTCGAAACACCAAGCGTGCTCATGAAGGCAGGTAATGCCAGCTCTTGGGAGATGGTGGCAACCGACTCAGAAGTTAAAAAGCATTCTCCTCTACATGACGAGTTTAAGGACAACCTGGGCTACATGAGAAAATAGCCTTTATAAAAAAGCAAGCCATAGCCGGGTAGAATATGGTTTGTTGCTGACCTGTGGCCATGGTTTCATTTTGCATCCATTAAGGGAATGCATTCCAGCTTTCTGCACCGCCTGCATATGTATCTGCTCTGGGGACTTCTCTTTTGAACCCAAGACAACATTTAATAAAAATCTCTGAAATGTGTTCATACTTCAATTTAGTTCTTTCAATGTTGGTTAGTAAATCATAGGACCTCACACATTTGAGGCCAGTACACATCTACTTTACATTCCCAGAGAGAGACTTTTTTTTTTTAAGTAGAGAGCTTTAGATGTGGTACAATGTGTGGCTACACTGTCTATACAAAGCATCAGGTTTGATCCCCAGTGGAAAATGTATATAAATTCCTATTCACATGTGTGTGGAAATATACACATATGTATATGCAAATGTTTGCAGTTATATTTTAAGTAATCCATCCAGGTATGGCTACATATAGCTCTAATCCCAGCACTTCAGAGGCTTAAGCAGCAAGAATCTGAGCTTTAGCGCATGAAGCACCACGTGGAGAAACTCTGTCTCAAAAGCAAAACCAAGGGCTGGTGAGATGGCTCAGCGGGTAAGAGCACCCAACTGCTCTTCTGAAGGTCCTGAGTTCAAATCCCAGCAACCACATGGTGGCTCACAACCATCTGTAAGGAGATCTGACTCCCTCTTCTGGAGTGTCTGAAGACAGCTACAGGGTACTAACATATAATAAATAAATCTAAAAAAAAAAGCAAAACCAAGGGACTGAGAGCTGGCTCAGTGGTTAGGAGAGCATGCCATCGTGGCAGAGAACCAGGGTTCAGTCCCAGTCACCCACGTGACAGCAATTCCAGGAAATTTGTTACCTGGTGCGTACTGCCTTCACTTGCTGCTCTTACAGACATGCAGGCAAAACACTCATAAATACGAAAACCAAATGAATATTTAAGGAAAAAACAAAAAACACAAGATAAGAAAGGACACTAAGTTTCCGTCTAAGGCTACCGTCACTGGGTCCTCCAGTTCTCTTGGATATCAAATGAGTTGACAGCCAAGGCTAAGGTGCCAATCAGATCAACTGCCAAGGCCCTCAGTCCTCCAGAATAAGTTGGCAAAACACAAACAAACAAACAAAAAATTACCTAGACCGGTGAGTCTCAACCTTTCTAACACTTCAGTCCTTTAATATAGTTCCTCGTGCTGTGGTAACCCCAACCATAAAATTATTTTCGTTAATACTTCATAACTCTAATTTTGGTACTGTTATGAATTGTAAATATCTGTTTTCCGATGATCTCAGGCAACACCTGTGAAAGGGTCGTTCAACCCCCAAAGGCAGGCTGGCTTAGACACTTTCCCTAGCCTGCAGCTCCGCCAGATTCAACTACCTACTCTTCACCTGCCCACTGCATACAAAACGCAGAATAAAGCCAGACGTGTGGCGGCACAGCCCTGCAATCTCAGCACTCTGGAAACAGAGGCAAGGACATCTGGAGCTTGAGGCCAGCCTGAGCTACGTACCGAGCCCCTATCTCAAACTACAAGCAAGCGAGAGTGGGACCCTCTTTCTAAAAACAAACTGGTGACATCATCCCTGTCCCAGGTTCTGCTGCCTCCTCGCAAGGTGCGAAACTAGCTGGCTCTCCCCCTGGCTCCCAGCAGGGGGCAGCACTATCGCCATATAATTTGCAAAGCAGATACATTTGTTTCCGGTGAAGTTAAAGATTCTCCAAGGGCAGGTGAAAGAGACCTGGGAAAGGAGACGCAAGCTGCTGGGGTTGCTGTAGTGCCGTCCTCTACCATCAGTGCTGTTATAACGAAGAGTATTATTACACCAGTTTTGCTAGAGCCAGGGCAGCTTGCACCCCTTCAGTCTCCTCGCGCACTCTCTCCGATCTCCTCCTCCCCCAGCTCCCACTAGGAGTGAGATTCCAGCTTGGCCTTCACAGCCCCTGAACTTCCCCTTCCCAGCCTGGGGATAGACCTGACCCTTCCCTTCGTGTCCTAAAGCTGAGCCCCCGCACTGAGCACTTATGAGAAGTAGGTGGTTCCTGGCACTGGACCCAGACCTCCTCCTGCTTGCCCACCCCACCCAGCTTCTCCATCGCCCTTATTGTCCACAGATCTACAAATGTCACAAAGCGCACATGAGGCCTGCAGTAAGGAAGCCAGAGCCAACTGCCAGCTGTCATTGTCCTTCAGGCTGGCCTCAGAGACCCCACCTCCTGCCCTGAGCGGGTTTGTTCTGTTTTCCAGTGGAGGTTGAGCCTTGGTCTTGAGCATGCTAGACAAGAGCTACGCGCCGGGCAAAGGATACTGTGGGGCCTGGGTAAGGTGGGAGTGACTTTGACCAGACCTCCCACTGAAGACTGGGTCGTCTGGGACCTTCTTTTCATCCCTGTTGACCAAGCAGCCACAGATCCGAAGGCACCCACTGCCTTCTCTCTAGACAGGAAGCTTCTAGATGCTAAAAGGAAACGTTTGGTTTCTGCCCCAAAAGGCATAAGAGAAGCTCAGGGCTCCCCTGGTTTCTCAGTTCCCATGAAGACCAAATAAGACCCTCTTGGAAGGCCTGGCTAAGGCCACTTACCAGACAACTGCCACAGACCCCCACATCCTCAGCTGGGTGACTCTCTCCTCCCCTGGAGGGGTTTATCTAGTGGCACTCCCAGCTCAGAAGTAAAGGGCCAGCCTGCCCCCTTCCCTTGGTTGCCAAGAGTTACTCAGGTGCCAGCCAGGTGCCAGAATGCACAGATGTGTGTCAACACCTCTCCATTGCTTTGTGCCCCCTAGGGTGACATTAATTACTTTATTCCTTCAGACCTCAAAAAAAGGGGGTGCTGTTGTTTGTTGCTATAGCAAACACCATGATCAAAAGCAATTTAGGAAGAAAAGGGTTTATTACATCTTACATTAGAGCCCATCACTGAAGGAGCACAGAGAGGAACATGCAGGAACCTGGAGGCAGGAACGGAGCAGGACTACACAGAAACCCTGCTTGCATCTACCTAGTGTCCATGTGCATTTGTGAGTGACTCTGTGTGTGTGTGTGTGTGTGTGTGTGTGTGTGTGTGTGTGTGTGTGTGTGACAGTGCTCTTTCAGGAGTCGGTTCTCTCTGCCATGTGTGTCCCAGCGATTTAAGAGGCATCAGGGTTTTATACACTTTTTTTTTTTAATGTATATGAGTACACTGTAGCTGTACACATGGTTGTGAGCTACCATGTGGTTGCTGGGATTTGAACTCAGGTTTTTCAGAAGAGCAGTCAGTGCTTTTAACCGCTGGGCCATCTCTTCAGCCCCTGGTTTTATACACTTTATAACTGAACCATTTAACCCGCTCTTTCCCCTGTTACAAAATGTTTCAAAACACACTGAGAGGGATACAAAGTGAACTTTTGGCTCCATCTTCTAGAATCTTCTTTCTTTCTTAGTGTTTACAAACACTAAACCTTTCTTTTACACCAGTTCCTGAGCTCAACTCTCCATTGATAACTTACTGTTTAATCCCGGGTTTATCCTGAGTCACCTGAGGAGACATGGATGGAAACTTGACCTCAGGCAATTTTGTTTTGTTTTGTTTTGTTTTTGTTTTTGTTTTTTGAGACAAGGTTTCTCTGTGTAGCCCTGGCTGTCCTGGAACTCACTTTGTAGACCAGACTGGCCTCAAACTCAGAAATCAGCCTGCCTCTGCCTCCCAAGTGCCCTCCCAAGTGCTGGGATTAAAGGCGTGTGCCACCACCGCCCGGCTCAGTGCAATTCTTGAAATAGTCAGTAGGCCCTGTTCACACAGAGATGGGAGTTTCTTGCTGCACCAAACAGAAGCACCCAGATTAGGACACACTGCTGGGTAGCCCTTCATGGGACCCTTGAAGCACTCAGTCACTTCAGACAGCCTCACACAGGCCTTAGGGCCTTCCCTTTCTAACAACATAAACCTCATTCCTCCTCCACCACCACACACACCCCTATGGAAATAGCCACATGCCTTAACACATGTCTTTTTTTATTTGTTTTTTTTTTGTTTTGCTTTATTTTGTTGTGTTTCAAGACAGGGTTTCCCTGTATAATGCTGGCTGTCCTGGAACTCACCCTCTAGACCAGGCTGGCCTCAAACTCAAAGATTCACCTGCCTCTGTCTACCAAGTGTTGACATTAAAGGCACATGTCTTTAAACACAACTACACACACACACACATATACACACTTCTGAAATATTCTTTGAGAAGGTATCTTCATTGGGATCTTTCGCAAATGAACTCAAATTTCATTTTCCCTTTGGGAAACATCACATTTTCAAACTTGCTTCTCCTCAATAACAGTTAAGACCTGGCTAAGTCACAGCCCCTGAGTGGCTGGCACCACGGGTTTATATATGAACAACCCCTCTCTTGCAAAAGAGAAATTGCATCCAAACCATGGGCTCTGCTATCCATAAAGCTGGCTTTCCAAAAGCACAACCACCCACACACTCAAGGGTCCCCTTCAACACTGGGAGGTCAGAGATTAATAAGAAAACATTAACTCCAACTTCTGCACTTCCTGAGCATTCTCAAGTTCACCCAGCTCTGTAAAAAGCAACATTGTTACCACTAGGTTTGCCAAATGTCTACCTGGTTACTCAGTTACAAAATATACAAAGTAGCTCATTGCACTCAGTGTAACAGGCCCCAGACCTTAGCACCGCTGACCCCAAGATGGAAGGTCCATTCAGGCTGTAAAACTCAGCAGGTAGACAGCACCACTAAACAAAGGCCTAATCCGTCCAAGTCCGCATAGTTCGGGGAAAGTCTCAAAATGTACTAACCTTGCCTTCTCGTTTCTGGCTATGTTCTTATTAACTAAAGGGTGACAACTCAAAACATGGTTTTTGTGCATAAAAGCTAGCCTATGTTGTCACTGGCTGGTTAATAAAGACTTTCTATTGACTTATACCCATATTGGAGCAGTCTTCTTGGTGGAGACCCCACACCACCAGCCTGGGCACCAGGAAATGGCTGTTTGGACTTGTGATGTGGAAATGTAATATTTCTCACCCTACTGTCTATACTGGGGTTTAAAATCACTGCTAGACAAGCACTCTACCATGAGCTACATGCTCACCCTGAGCCAGTTTTTGTTTTGAGAGCTGCCATTCATCCAGAAGTTTCTCCGAGTTAGACAGTGTTCTGAGCCATTGGCACATATCTGTATAAGTTCAGGAGTTCTTGATCCAGAATAGAGTAAGACACATTCTTACCTTCACTTACATCTAATTGAAAGTTAGCATTTGATTCCATTATAAACAATATGAACAATATCATGAACAAGCCACTATATTATTTTGCCCCCAAGAGAAGACGAGAAGTCCCTGGTAATTTCTTTCATTTTTCCATTTATTTAGGTTTTTTGAGACAGGGTTTCTCTGTGTAGCCCTGGCTGTCCTGGAACTCACTTTGTAGACCAGGCTGGCCTCGAACTCAGAAATTTGCCTGCTTCTGCCTCCCAAGTGCTGAGATTAAAGGTGTGTGACACCACCGCCTGGCCCCATTTATTGTGTAGTGTGTGTGTGTGTGTGTGTGTGTGTGATAAACTTATATCCAGAAAAAGCCAATCCATACAAATGCAGTTTTGATCCTACAAGCTCTGCACTCCTGCCATTCTGTGTATGTGTGTGTGTGTCTGTGTGTGACGGGGGCGGGGAGGCATGCCACTGCACATATGTGGTGATCAGAAAAGCACTTGTGGCGTGGGTTCTCTCCCACAGTGTGAGTTCTGGGGTTTGAACTCTGGCTGTCAGACATGGCTGCAGGCATCCTTACCTGATAAAACGAGTTTACTGGTACTAATCCATGTGTTCTCATGACCTGTGGGGACTGTTACAGACTCTCAGACAGCCTTTACAGTCAGCACTGGTTTTGTCCGCTTTTGCTGTACTGGAGATTGACTCTGGGATCTCCTACACTAGAGGCAAAGTGCTCTGCCAGTGAGCTACAGCCCCACCAGGTAAGGCAGTGACCCACTGTGGCCGCTAAACCTCCACCCAGAAGTGCTAATACTATGACGCTGTGGATTGAATAGTTCACTCTTGCTATCAATTAAAGTATTCTGGGCAGAGGGACATTTATATTTTTAATTATTTCATTATATGTGGTAAAATACACACAACAGGGTCAAGTAACATCGCTGATGCTCCTGCCTCAGGCTCCTAAGAGCTGGGATCATAGACATCAACCACCATGCTTAGTCATCTTCAGATTTTATTGTATTTATGGCTCTGAGTGCTGGGACTAAAGGTGTGTGCCACTGCCACCTCCCTGTGTCCCTCCCTCTCCCCCCTCTGCCTAGTGCATGGGTGTGTAGGTCAAAGGGCAATTGCAAAAGTCAGTTCTCACTTCCACATAGTTGAGGCAGAGTACTCTAGCTCCTGAGCCTCCAGGAGCTCCTGTCTCTGCCTCCCATTTCACTATCGGAGTGCAGGATTACAGAGATGTATACAGAGTTTTATGTGAATGGGCAGTGGTGGCACACACCTTTAATCCCAGCACTCAGGAGGGAGAGGCAGGCAAATTTCTGAGTTTGAAGCCATCCTGGTCTACAGAGTGAGTTCCAGGACAGCCAGGGCTACACAGAGAAACCCTGTCTTAAAAAAACAAACCAAAACCAAAAACTTACTTCTTTTTCTTTCTTTCCTAAATGTGGGTTCTGGAATCAAACTATGATTTTTTTTCCACTGGAGCTGTCTCCCAGCCCCCATCAGAGTCTCTATTAAATCCCCCCCCCATCATCTTCCTCTTGCTCTGGCCCCACTTGTTCCAGCCCATAGGTTTTTTAATTGTTTCTCAATATGGATGGTTGTGAGCTACCTTGTGGTTGTTGGGATTTGAACTCATGGCCTCTGGAAGAGCAATCAATGCTCTTAACTGCTGAGCCACCTCACCAGCCCTTCCCCCCCCCCCCTTTTTTTTTAAGTCCAGTGGTGGTGGTTCATGCCTTTAATCTCAGCACTTGGGAGGCAGAGGCAGGTGGGTCTCAGAGTTCGAGGCCAGCCTGGTCTACAGAGTGAGTTCCAGGGTAGCCAGGGATACACAGAGAAACCTTGTCTCTAAATAAATAAAGAGAGAGAGAGAGAGAGAGAGAGAGAGAGAGAGAGGGAGGGAGGGAGGGGGGAGAAAGAAGAAAGAAAGAAAGAAAGATAGAAAGAAAGAAAAAAAAAACCTTTTTTTCCACCTTGTTTAGAAAATATATACTAGTTTGATTTCAAGTAGCAAATTAACAGTTAAGAGCCCAGATTCTGGAAATACTCCGCCTCTGTAGATTTCAGAGAGATGCAAATCAAAGTGACATTATGAGAGAGCGTTTTACATTCATCAGAATGGCAAAAATTAGGGAGGTGGAAACGAGGGAGGAGGAGTGCTGCGGAGCTGTGCGGCTGTGCAGGGGGGTGGGGGGGAAGCAGCAGCCTCAGGCACTCAGGTGCCTCCGAGGTTTGTGTGGGCAGGGCCACAGCTTGTGCTTCCGTTTCTTATCTCGGACATGGGGATGGTAGTAAGCCACTTCACAGAGGTAAGGAGTCTAGCAACTCTTGATGTTAATTGCTAAGATAGTACCTGTGCCGAAGAAGGGTTCTGTGAAAACAGCCTTGTAGCTCCCAGATGGCCAGGGAGTTTTGCTCCTCTGTGTGGCAGTCCTGGATGTCTAGGGACCAGCAGAAAATGTACATGACACAGGGTGGTCATCTACTGAATGCGGTGAGCAGTTAAAAGTAATGGACCACAGGTCGGTAAACTCTACTGTAAAGAACACACAATGGACTAAGCAGGGACTGAGCAAGCGAAGTTGACTGGAGCAAGCCGGGCAAGTAGGGCGACCAGAGCGAGCAGAGGTCCTAAAAATGCCATTCCCAACACCGCATGAAGGCTTTCAACCATCTATACAGCTACAGTGTACTCTTAAACATAAAATAAATAAATAAATAAATAGATCTTTAAAAAAAAAACGAACACACAGTAAACACTTGGATTTGAAGTTGATACTATGAATGTTGAATGTGATACTATGAATTAAATGTAACAAACGGAGGATAGACAAATGAGAGAGCCTGCTGTGTTCTGATAAAGCTGTTATTCCCGGGGGGTTGGAGAGATGGCTCAGTGGTTAAGAGCATATCTCTTCTAGTGGACCTGAGTTCAGTTCCTAGCACCCACACCAGGTAGTTTGTAACTGTCTCTAAGTAATCTCTGTGAAATACATACCCACGTTCAGACATACACATAATTAAAAAACAAACAAACAGAGCCGGGTGTGGTGGTGCACGCCTTTAATCCCAGTACTCCAGAGGCAGAGGCAGGCGGATTTTTGAGTTCGAGGCCAGCTTGGTCTACAAAGTGAGTTCCAGGACAGCCAGGGCTATACAGAGAAACCCTGTCTCAAAAAAAAACAAAAACAAAAAACAAAAACCCAAAAAACAAAAAACAAAAAAAACAACAACTTGGGATTGAGAGATGGCCCATTGGTTAAGAACACTGACTATACTTCCAGAGAACCCAGGTTCAATTCCCAGCACCTGTGTCGTGGCTCATGACTATAATCCTGCTGGAAGTGACTTGACATACAGGCAAAACACCAGTGCGTATTAAAATTAAAATTAAAATAAATAAGACTTGAAAGCTTTATTTATGATGCTGAGAATAATACACAGGGCCTCAGACAGTCCTAACTAAGCACCCCTTAGCTACATCTTCAATCCCCAGTTTCTAACCTGACACATATAACTGCCTATAGTTATGGGCCACGGTGTGTCGGTGTGTCAATTTGACACATGTCTGCAGTGTGCAATCATCAAATCAGGTAGTTAGCACTTCTGTCTCTTTAAAGGTTTGTCATTTCCCTGAGTTGGGAACATCTGAATGCCTCTTCTTTAGCTCTTTTTAAAATGTAGTGATGCATGCCTTTAATCCCAGTCCTCAGGAGGCAGAGGCAGGCGGACCTCTGTGAGTTCAAAGCCAGACTTGTCTACAGAGTTAGTTCTAGGACAGTCAAAGCTACACAAAGAAACCTTCTCAACAAACAAATACATACGTGTATATGTCTGTGATATGATATGTGTGTGTGTGTGTGTGTGTGTGTGTGTGTGTGTGTGTGTGTGTGTGTTAGAGCCAGGCATGGCAACCCATACCTGTACGCCCAGCACTCAGGAGGTGGAGGGAAGAGGGTTAGAAGTTCAAGATCATCTTCAGTTACATAAGGAGCCCAGGGGGCTGGTGAGATGGCTGGTGAGGCAGATTTCTGAGTTCGAGGCCATCCTGGTCCAAACTCAGAAATCCTCGGATAAGAGTACTGACTGCTCTTCCGAAGGTCATGAGTTCAAATCCTAGCAACCACATAGTGGCTCACACCATCCGTAGTGAGATATGACATCCTTTTCTGGTGTGTCTGAAGACAGCTACAGTGTACTTATATAATAATCAATAAAATTTTTGTTTGTTTGTTTGTTTTTCAAGACAGAGTTTCTCGGTATAGCCCTGGCTGTCCTGGAAGTCACTTTGTAGACCAGGCTGGCTCGAACTCAGAAATCTGCCTGCCTCTGCCTCCTGAGTACTGGGATTAAAGGCGTGTGCCACCACACCAAGCCCCAATAAAATCTTTAAAAAAAAAAAAAAAAAAAAAGTCTTAGTCAGGGTTTCTATTCCTGCACAAACACCATGACCAAGAAGCAAGTTGGGGAGGAAAGGGTTTATTCAGTTTACACTTCCATAGTGCTGTTCATCACCAAGGAAGTCAGGACTGGAACTCAAGCAGGTCAGGAAGCAGGAGCTGATGCAGAGGCCATGGAGGGATGTTCTTTACTGGCTTGCTCAGCCTGCTCTCTTATAGAACCCAAGACTACCAGCCCAGAGATGGTCCCACCCACAAGGGGCCTTTCCACCTTGATCACTAATTGAGAAAATGCCTTACAGTTGTATCTCATGGAGGCATTTCCTCGACTGAAGCTCCTTTCCCTGTGATAACTTCAGCTGTGTCAAGTTGACACAAAACTAGCCAGTACAACCCTGGCTGTCCTGGAACTCACTTTGTACACCAGGCTGGCCTTGAATTTAGAAATCTGCTTGCCTCTCCTTCCTGAGTGCTGGGATTAAAAGCAAGCGCCACCATGCCCAGCCCCAATAAAATCTTTAAAAAAAAAAAAAAAAAAAAAAGGAGATCAGGGATACCCCAGGCTACATCAAACCCATCTCAAAAACAATAACAACAAATGGATTTGAAATTATGTACACCTATAATTTCAGCATTACAGAAAGTACAGCAGGAAGGCTGCTGTGTGTTTGACATCTGAGCTACCAACATAGTGAGTGTAAGACCAGCCTGGGCTAAAGTAGCAAGACTTTGTCTCAAAAAAGAAAAAGAAAAGAAGGGGAGGGACGTGCAATGTGAGGAAGCAGTATGGAACCCAACACCCACATAGTGGAGGGGCCTTACAGCACATGCCTGTACCCCAGCTCTTAGAGGGCAGGAACTAATAGCTATGGCTTTCTGGCTGCAAGCCAAGAAAAGAAAGTCCCAGATTCTAGGGGAGATCAGGTCCAGAGTGATAGAGGAAGGTGTGTGATGTAGTCTTCTGGCATTCGTGTGCACATACATGCTCCCCCCATACACATACTCACACTTAGACATGCACACACAAGGAAGTAAATAAATCTGCTTTTAAAAAGTGTGGGGGGAGGGATCATGCATTAAATATGTACATAAATTTTCCTTGTCATCATCCCCGAAATAACTCAATACAACAACTATTTACATAGCATTTACATTTTATTAGGTATTGTAAGGAATGCAGAGACAATTTAAAGTATATGAGGGCATTTGCATAGGTTATATGTAAATACAGTATCATTGTACAAAAGGAATTTTGAAGAGGGGCATGGTACATATGCCTATAATGCCAACACCTGGGAGGCTGAGGCAGGGGGATCACTGCAAATTGAGGCCAGCCTAGTTTGTTTCAGGATTTTGTTATTGGTGTTTGCATGGATTGCTTTTCTTGCAAAAATTACAATTAATATATATACATACATACATATATATATCCACATTTTTATTATCTGAATTATTTTTTTTCCTTTTGGTTTTTCCGAGACAGGGTTTCTTTGTGTAGCCCTGGCTGTCCTGGAACTCACTCTGTAGACCAGGCTGGCTTCTGTGCACTGTGGCTGGGTAACTCCCCAAAGGCTTCATTTTCTAGTCTAACAAGCAGGCAAAACAGAAACATCCTTGGCAGTTAGCTCAGGGGCTCTTGGTTTTCAACTCAGAAATCCGCCTGCCTCTGCCTCCCAAGTGCTGGGATTACAGGCGTGCGCCACCACTGCCCGGCTCAGATTTATTTACTTTTTTTTAAATTTTAGATTCAATTTATTTTTACACATGTGTAATGTCAGATCCCCCTGGAACTGGAGTTATCAGGTGGCTGTGAGCCACCATCCTTATGTGGGTGCTGGGAACCAAACTTCTGTTTTTCTGGAAGAGCAGCAGGTGCTTTTGCACTAAACTCTCTCTCCAGCCCCTACAAAAAAGGAAAAAAAAAAAAAAAAGACTTTAAAAATCTACAAGGCTTCATTCATACTGAAATCTGTCTCGAAAAACAAAACAAAACAAAAAAAAACCAAGAAAACAATGGGGATGGTAGAAAGAGAAGAGGGTCGGGATGTAAGAAATAAGAGAATAACAGGGCGTGGTGGCGCATGCCTTTAATCCCAGCACTCGGGAAGCAGAGGCAGGTGGATTTCTGAGTTCGAGGCTGGCCTGATTTATAGAGTGAGTTCCAGGACAGCCAGGGCTACATAGAGAAACCCTGTCTTGAAAAACCAAAAGAGAGAGAGAGAGAGAGAGAGAGAGAGAGAATAAATTTTAAAATGTAACAGACAGATTAAAAAAAAAAAAAACAGAGGAGAAGAAAAGCAATCACGGAGGTTGTCACCAGTGCACTGTGGCTGGGTAACTCCCCAAAGGCTTCATTTTCTAGTCTAACAAGCAGGCAAAACAGAAACATCCTTGGCAGTTAGCTCAGGGGCTCTTGGTTTTCAAAGGCCTGTGCTACACTTGACACATTGTAAGGTGACAATCTGTGGCCAGGTTTCTAAGGGCAACAATGTATTGTTTCAGCTATTTCTCCAAGTCATTGGGTTCCCTGGTGCTTTAAGTGAATCTCTAGGTCAGTAAAATGGTTACTTATCCTTTATCTTTCCTACCTTCTCTACTTCCTGGCCACACCTCCTGAGTAGCTGTGATTACAGCCTGTACCACCAAGACCATTTCCTGCGTAATGCTGTAGGAGAATGTCCTTGCTTGGGGCAAGCAGGTGTCCTTGCTTGGGGCAAGCAGGCTGAATGTGGCAATATGGATAGCTTACTAAAGTGGCCTGGGTCATGGGGAGAGCAAGTGAACACAAGCTGGCTTTACACACTCCTAAGCAGATAAGCAGATATTACAAAATATTAGTCAGTTACTACAGGGTTCTCTTCAGCCTCCACAGCCCACAGAGATGACTAGAGGGAGATAAGGCAGTTTGGTTCAGTGGGCCTCAGTAGACAGTTAGTGGTTCAAACTTAGAGAGTCTGACCCCAGGTGGTTTATTTTAGGGATATTTACCCACATCACAATTTGGTGAAAACTTTTAATTTTTTATGTTTTTTTCAGACAGGGTTTCTCTGTGTAGCCCTGGCTGTCCTGGAACTCACTCTGTAGACCAGGCTGGCCTCTAACTCAGAAATCTGCCTGCCTCTGCCTCCCAAGTGCTGGGATTAAAGGCGTGTGCCACCAGGCCCAGCGGCGAAAACTTTTCTGATGACAATTGATGTGTTTATAAAAAGATAAGGAGATAGAATATGTTGAGGAGGGTGAGGTATGGGGGAAAGGGATGTCTCAGTGGGCCCCATGCCAAGGCATCCCTTCCCCCTGAAGGACCAGCCACACAAGGGTATAGAACAGAGATTATTCAGGGCATGGGGAGGGGGGCTAAGAGGGTCGTAGAGGCAGAGAAAGGCAGGAAGAGAGAGAAGTAGAGGAGAAGAATAGAGGCCAGCCATGAGCACGTGGAGGGCGGGGGGAGGGAATGGGGAGAGTTGGTGGGAGAAAGAGGGCAAGAGATGGAAGAGGGGGCAGCAGCCCCTTTTATAGTGGGTCAGACCTACCTGGCTGTTGCCAGGTATCTGTGGGTGGAGTTTAGACAGAATGCTAACAACATTGAACAACAGTCTCACCTACCCAACAAAGTGTACATAAATCTCTTTGTGGAACAAAGTTAAGCTAAATAAAGATCAGACATGACTCCATCAAAGCTCTTTGAAAAGAACATGTGACACCTTCTGAAAAATTTATAGATATAAACTGAGAGAAACAAGCTCTCAGGGGTCTGGGGGAAGGGTCTGATGTGGTCTCACAGGTAGTGCAAAGGTTACCAGGCTAGAAAGCCATCCACTCCCAGCCTTCTGGGCAGGTAACAGGTTCCGCATTCTTGCCTGTGTGCTTGAGATTCCAGACTCCCCGGGAGCTTTTCTGTGAGCACAAACACATCCATGCCCCCTACAAGTTACACAGGACCTGCAGATATGCTGTATCCATTGGAGTGTTACTTCAACTGTTCTTGTTGTCTGGATTTGTTTTCTTTAAGGGTTATTTGTGTTATATGTATATGTTTGAGTGTGGTTTTGTGTACATAAGTACAGATGGCCAGGGTAGTCAGAAAAGGGTTTCAGATCGCCTGGAATTGGGAGTTACAGGCAGCTGGGAGAAGCCAGATGCATGTTTCAGGAACTGAAACCAGGGTCCACTGCAAGAGCAGTAGGTAATTAATTCTTTCTCTCTTTCTCCTTAAAGATTTATTTATTTATTTATTTTATGTATGTGAGTACACCATTGCTCTCTTCAGACACACCATAAGAGGGCATCAGATCCTATTACAGATTGTTGTGAGCCACCAAGTGGTTCCTGGGAATTGAACTCAGGACCTCTGGAAGACCAGTCAGTTTTCTTAACCACTGAGTCATCTCTTCAGCCCCACCATTTTTAGTGTATTTGAGACATGGTCTTACTATGTAGCCTTGGCTGGCCTAGAACTAGGTATGTAGTCCAGGCTGGCTTCCAGATCTGGGACTAAAGGTGTCTATCACCAAGCCAGGCTTTAAAAGTTTCCGAAAGCCAGGCAGTGGTGGTACACGCCTTTAATCCCAGAATTTGGGAGGCAGAGGCAGGTGGATTTCTGAGTTTGAGGCCAGCCTGGTCCAGAGTGAGTTCCAGGACAGCCAGGGCTACACAGAGAAACCCTGTCTGAAACAAACAAACAAACAAACAAACAACAAACAAACAAACAAACAAACAAAAGTTTCTGAAGTAAAAGTTATAATCTCCTGTACTGGAGAGGTTCTAATAACTTCTGGTCTTCCCGGGCACCTAAGTACACAGTCACACAGAGAGACACATACACATAAAAACAAAAAACATTTTAAAAAATTGTTGGGGCTGGCGAGATGGCTCAGTGGTTAAGAGCACAGACTGCTCTTCCAAAGGTCCCGAGTTCAAATCCCAGCAACCACATGGTGGCTCACAACCATCCATAACGAAACCTGACACCCTCTCCTGGAGTGTCTGAAAACAGCTACAGTGTACTCACATAATAAATAAATAAATCTTTTTAAAAAATTGTTTAAAATTTATAAAACTTTGCCGGGCAGTGGTAGCTTATGCCTGTAATCCCAGCACTTGGGAGGCAGAGGCAGGTGGGATTTCTGAGTTCGAGGCCAGCCTGGTCTACAGAGTGAGTTTCAGGACAGCCAGGACTGCACAGAGAAACCCTGTCTTGGAAAACCAAACCAAACCAAACCAAACCAAAAAAGTTATAAAATTTGCTGTGGACCATCAGAGCCTAGGGCTGTGGTAAAACACTTGACCAGTCCTGGGCTTGATGCATGGTGCATGGCACCACACACATAATAAAATCAGTAGCTGGCTATGGTAGCGCATCGCATGCCTTAAATCCCAGCACTCAGGAGGCAGAGGCAGGGAGATCTCTGAGTTCGAGACCAGCATGCACTACAGAGCAAGTTTCAGTACAGCTGGGGATACACAGAAAAACTCTGTCTTGAAATATGTATATATATTGCAATCTTTCTAGAAGTCAGTAACAAGGCAAGACACATCAGTAGACCTAAAGCTCTTTGTTTGTTTGTTTGTTTGTTTGTTTGTTTGTTTTTTTCGAGACAGGGTTTCTCTGTGTAGCCCTGACTGTCCTGGAACTCACTCTGTAGACCAGGCTGGCCTCGAACTCAGAAATCCACCTGCCTCTGCCTCTGCCTCCCGAGTGCTGGGATTAAAGGCGTGCACCACCACGCCTGGCTTGACGTAAAGCTCTTAAGTCAGGAAATTATTTCCAAAAAAGCCAAAATGACAACTGTATAATGGGAGATGGCACAGTCAACACATCAACAAATACATAGACACATGTCCTCAGTGGTCTATTACATGAGAACACATGTCCTCAGTGGTCTATTACATGAGAACACATGTCCTCAGTGGTCTACTACATGAGAACACATGTCCTCAGTGGTCTACTACATGAGAACACACACATGTCCTCAGTGGTCTTCTTGCCAAGGATGTAGAATTTTACATCCTGAGAAACTAAAACTAACCCCAGATGTGGGTCATGCCACAAAGCTGAGATCTCAGAAGCAGCAGTCAGCTAGGCACGCCTGTAACCCAACACATGAGAAGTTGTGGCAAGAGAACTGGCATATGAGTTCAGGGATAGCCTGAACTACATAGGGAGTATCAGGCCAGACAGGGTTGCCTGGCAAGAGCTTGTCTCAAACAAAAATAATGTTATCTGGGCACAGGCATTCTGCTGTGCTGAAATTCTGCAGGGTGAGGCAATTAATAAGCAGGAGTTTTTAAAAAAGGGCGAAAGGGGGGGGGGCTGGAGAGATGGCTCAGTGGTTAAGAGTGCTGACTGCATCCTGAGTTCAATTCCCAGCAACCATATGGTGGCTCACAACTATCTGTAATGAGATCTGATGCCCTCTTCTTGTGTGTCTGAAGACAGCTACAGTGTACTTAGATATAATAATAAATAAATCTTTAAAAAAAAATAACCAGCACTTTGAGCTCAGCACAGGCACCACGGGTTCTGGTTTTTAGCTTGGTATGGTAGTTATAACAGCACTTGTTTTTAGCTTGATATGGTAGTTATAACAGCACTTGTGTTTAGCTTGGTATGGTAGTTATAACAGCACTTGTTTTTAGCTTGGTATGGTAGTTATAACAGCACTTGTCAGGCGAGGACAGGAAACCAGAGCCCAGTCTCAGCAAACAAATAACACCGATGAGGTGTAACCCACCCGTTACAAAGGCAGATAAATGACGGCTGCCGAATATTCCAGCCCAACCAAGACCCTTTCTTAAAAAGCAAGTAAAAGAGAGATGGCCCTGCCAGGTGGCACACACCTTGAATCCCAGCACTCGGGAGGCAGAGGCAGGTGGATTTCTGAGTTGGAGGCCAGTCTGGTCTACAAAGTGAGTTCCAGGACAACCAGGGCTATACAGAGAAATCCTGTCTTGAAAAACCAAAAAAAAAAAAAAAAGAGAGAGAGAGAGAGAGAGAGACAGACAGAGAGAGACAGACAGAGAGAGAGATGGCTCAGTGGTTAAGAGCACTGCCTGCCCTTCCACAGGACCTGGGTTCAATTACCAGCACCCACATGGCAGCTCACAAGCATGTATAACTCTAGGGTATCCAACACCCTCTCCTGGGCTCTGTTAGCATCAGGCATGCCCACAGTGCACAGACATACATGCAGGCAAAACACCCACACATGATAAGAAAAAAAAAAAAAAACAAACCTTAAAACTTATAATGCTCCCCTCACAGGTGGGGTGCGGTGTATCACACCTCTAATACCAGTACGCTAGAATAGAAACAACAGCAAAGACCAGCATGGGCTATGCATTAAGTTGGAGGCCAGCGGGAGCCACATGAGACTCTGACCCAAAAAGAAAAATAATAATTAAATAAAAACCCAATATGGTCTAGCCAGATGTGGAGGCATAGATACACCTTTCATCCCAGCACTTGGAAAGTGGAGGCAGGCAGAGCTCTCTGAGTTCCAGGGCAGCTGTAATGATGCATATCTATAGTTCCCGAAGTCTGGAGACCTGCCTGGGGGAAAGACTGATTTGAAGGTCAACCTGGAATATACAGTAGGACCCTGTCTAAAAAAAAAAAAAAAGATAGCTGGTGCCAGCTAGATGGCTCACAGAAAAACTCACACAGAGCAGGTTTGGTTTCCCACAGAGACGTGAACACAGAAAATAAATAAAAAATGCAAGCTGGGCGTGGTGGCGCACGCCTTTAATCCCAGCACTCGGGAGGCAGAGACAGGCGGATTTCTGAGTTTGAAGCCAGCCTGGTCTACAAAGTGAGTTCCACGACAGCCAGGGCTACACAGAGAAACCTTTTCTCGAAAAACCAAAAAAAAAAAAAAAAAAAAAAAAAAAAATCAAAAAAAAAAAATGCAATCATCCTTTTAAACTACTGTTAAAGTTCTTGACTTTTCCAGGCATGGTAGCACAGGTCTGTAATCCCGGACAGTCAGGAGGCCAGGCCCAGGCTCTGCTGTATGAAACCTTGTCTTAGGAGACAAACAAAAAACCATTTTGGTGACTCACACCTGTAATCCCAACACTGAAGGCGCAGATTCAGGAAAGGCATAGCAAATCTGAGGCCAGCCTGGTCTACACAGTAAGTTCTAAGCCAGCCAAAGACTACGCAGAAATCCTGTTTTGTTTGTTTGTTTGTTAAGTTCAAAACCAAAAAGTAAATAATGCTGGGTGGAAGGACTCATGCCTATAATCCCAGCACTCAGATGGTTGAGGCAGGAGGACAGGCCAGGAGTTCCTGGCCAGCCTGGGCTCTAATGGAAGTTAGGGGCTAGACATTAACATCTGTTCTTCCAATGCCATCTTCTTACAAGGTAGCTGTGAGGAGGAAATGAATTCATTTATAAACTTAAAGTGGGAAGGCTTGGCCTGATGGTGATCTGCAATCCTACCCCATTCCTCCCAGAAGGGAGGCAGAGGCAGGAGGAACCCAGCAAGCTCAAGGCCAGCCTGTTCTGTACAGCAAGACCCAGTTTCAGTAAATAAAGCAACTGTGTAAAACCTTTGTGCCTAAGCTTTGAATCTGATACACCAAGAAATTCCAACCCTGAGTAAAGAGTCTACATCTGCTGCTTGGTGGTAGAGCTAGCCTTCAGCCTTTTTAAAGTTATACTAGGACTCGTCAACTGGAACCGAAATACTGAAACATCCAAGTAGTTTTTTGCTGTAGGATTCAGACCCTAGTGGGGCCTCTTTCTCATGGTGACTTCATGCAAGGTACTCAACTCTGTGCCTCAGTTTCTTCACTTATTGAAAGAGGAGAGAGTATCACGACTATCGTGTAGACTGCTAGGGCAGCATCCACACTTGGCAGCCTTGATGAGTTAAAGGACAGCCTGGGCTACACAGTGACTTTGAGATCCCTGTCTCTAAAACAGTATCTGATGGCTAAGCCCAAGGTCAATGGGAAGACACTTGCCTGCCATTCACAAGATTCTGGTTTGTTTTTCTCCCCCTAGAGCCAGAGAGTGCTAAAAGGTACTTGATACAAAATAGTACTTAGAACAGGGACCATTTTGCAGATCAAAGTTAATGTTTCCACGTTGGAAATTAACGAGCAAAGGCAGAAGACATTTAAGAGTCGCCTTTAGACTAGGAACCCAGGGTTCCCAGGGATTCCCCCCCAAGCCCTTACGCGTTCAGTCGCAGGCTCCGCCCCCTTTCCCTCCTAGCCCCGCCCCTGCCGCCCCAGTCCCGGCCTGCGCTAGTCTCGCGCATTCTCGGCGCGCGCGAGCTCCTCGACTAGGGCCGGCCGTTGGTCAGGCGAAGCCATCTACCGCGTTACGTAGGGGGACTCGGAAGGCCGAGTGGCCGTTCTGTCCTTCATCTGTCAGTTTTTCAGACCCAGCTGTTTTCATTGTTGCGTTTCTTTACTTTTTTCTATACGCCGAAGAGCCTGCTAGCATCCGAGCCTCTGGGAGGAGAGAGCGCCTGTGGCTTCCCTCGGAGAGCGCCCCTCCTGCAGGGAAGCCAGTGGGAGAGGCCGAAGGCGGGCGAGGGCGGGAGGCGGCCCTAGCGCCATTTTGTGGGCACGGAGCGGTAGCGCGGCTGTTGTCGGATTCCTTCCCGTCTGTGCTTCCTCCTTGTGCTTCCTAGCAGTGGCCTAGCGGGTAGGTTGGTCGCCAAGGCCGGCCTGCGTGCCTCGAGTGTTGCTTCGGAGAGGCCCGGTGCGGCCTGCGCCGCGGGGAGGGAGCGGTAGAGCGGGGCCTGGTTGGCCTCGCGCAGCCGCGTCGTTAAGGCCTAAGCGCGGGCAGTAGCCGGAGCGGGACGCCGGGCCTCTGCTTGGCTGTGAAGCCACGGGCGGAAGTGTGTGGCCGCCCCGGGTTTCCAGGCGTCCTAGTCCCTGTAGATTGTCGCTTTTGAGAATAACTGTTGTCACCATGGGACTTGGACCTCCGCGGGCCCCACCCTGGGCCCAGTTGAAAGGGGGGGAAAATCATCAACGTTGTCTGTCGCGCACGGCCTTCTGGGAAGCGGCGGCCTACCTCCCGGAGTAGCCGTCGTTGCTCCCTCGACGCCTAACTTTAGCCAGACCTTTCCGAGGATGAGCACCAGAACTGCTAGATAACTGTTCTGATGTCGGTGTTCGTGCTCCACCAGCACAGGGAGGGTTCCTCAGATCCCAATGCTTGGCTGGTTTTTTCCACGTTAAAGCACGTGCTAAACCCGATTCAGGTCCAGGCTATAGAAGAAACTTAATTCAGAATGGTTACGAAATACGGTAGCCTGTAATCTGTGCGCTCCAGGTAAGAAATGACGAGTGCAAGAAAAAAAATCGGGGCAGATACTTAGTTCTTTAACACCTTGTTTTTGTCTGGCTTTGTAGCCAACGGGCCACATGGTAACACTGTTGCCATTTTAGCACCGGAAGCTTATAGTGTGCGCTGAGAAAATAGAACTGGCGGGCAGAGCGCCACATGAACACCGGTTTTCCCTGTGGCTGCCCCGGAACTCAGTAGACTAGGCCAGCCTCGAACTCAAAAAGATCTGCCTGCCTCAAGAGTGCTGAGATTAAAGGCGTGGGTTATCGTGCTCGACAAAAATCACATTTTTTTTTAAAGATTTATTTTATTAATATATGTAAGTACACTGTAGCTGTCTTCAGACACTCCAGAAGAGGGAGTCAGATCTTGTTGCGGATGGTTGTGAGCCACCATGTGGTTGCTGGGATTTGAACTCTGGACCTTCTGAAGAGCAGTCGGGTGCTCTTACCCACTGAGCCATCTCAACAGCCCCCAAAATCACATTTTTATTTTAGAAAATACCTTTTCTCTATTTTTTTTTCAGGGATGGCAAAAGAAACATTTTAGGTAGCAGGAATCTTTTCAGGAAGTGGGAATAAAGTGGTGTGATAATAGCCAATTATGAAAAGATAACTCCTCTGATTTTCTTGCTCATTTCTTTTTCCTTTAAGAGATTTAAGCAAAGATGTCTGAATATATTCGGGTAACAGAAGATGAGAACGATGAACCCATTGAAATACCATCAGAAGACGATGGGACGGTGTTGCTGTCCACAGTTACAGCCCAGTTTCCAGGGGCATGCGGCCTGCGCTACCGGAATCCCGTGTCTCAGTGTATGAGAGGAGTCCGACTGGTGGAAGGAATTCTGCATGCCCCAGATGCTGGCTGGGGCAATCTGGTATATGTTGTCAACTATCCCAAAGGTTTGTTAATCATTTTGGTTTTGCTGTATTGCTGGCCATGGTTAGACTTCCGTGCCATCTTAATTTAAGTGAGACTATAATATCCAGGGCTTCATGTGTGCTGGGAGAATAGTCTATTGTTGAGCTCCAACTTGAGGGTTTGGTCGTTATGGAGGAATGTTTCCTATGACCCTAACTTTTTCATAAACTTTGTTTAGACTTAGACTACTCTGGCAGGTCAGCAGTTTAAGTAAATGGAAATTGAAAAGCAGGATTCTTTTTTTGAGGAGCATGAATTTAAATGTGAAGCTGGCAGAACATGGTCATTGCTAATTTTAGGTGGTGAAACCTAAATGCCTTAAAGATGCATCTGTTTTGTAAAAGAATTTGGCTTTTTGAAACGGGGTTTTTCAGTCTTTTGGGTTGTTTTGTTTTTGGTTTTGTTTTGTTTTTTCTCTCTTCCCCTTCCCGAGACAGGGTTTCTCTGTATAGCCCTGACTGTCCTGGAACTCACCCTGTAGATCAGGCTGGCCTCGAACTCAGAAATCCACCTGCCTCTGCCTCCCAAGTGCTAGGTTTGAAGGTGTGCACCACCACTGCCCAGCTTTTCCTTGCAGCCTCAAAAATCATCTTTGTCTCATCGTTTTTTGGATTTTCGAGACAGGGTTTCTCTGTGTGTCGTCCTGGCGTATCATCCTTTTAAGATTTGTGTTTTATTAAAGATTTATATCTTATGTGTTATTAATGTTTTGTATGTGTGTCTCTACACTGTGTGTGCACCTGGTGCAAAAGGGCATTCAACCTTCTGAAACTAAAACTGTATGGTTGTGAGCTGCTGCGTGGGTGCTGACACCCAAACCCTGATCTCAGAAGACCGAAAACACGACAGATGCTTTTAACGCCAGTGTTCTTACTCCATCTCTTCTTTTTCCCTCCTCAAAAAATACCAACTGCGCTAGCCCAAGTCTTGAGTTAGGGCAGAGCTACCTGAGATTTTTCTCCCTCTCTTACTATGGACGTTCTTGAAAGTTTGAGAAAGCTGGGTCTGTGGTGCACGTCTTTGATTCCAGCACTCAAGGGGGCAGAAGCAAGTGGATCTCAGAGATTGGGGATAGCCAGGACTACAACAAAGGGAGACCCTGGGTTGGGGACACTGGTGTTGGTTAGGCGTGTTGGCACATACTTCAAAGACTGGTAGTGGTGGTAAAGTGAGGTGCTGTGTTGGAATGAACAGGGGCTGAAGGTTAGAACTCGGTAGATTGCTTTGTAGAGAAAGTCACTTGTGTACTGTATGGATACAGCATCTGTTAGTTAAAGCTGATTGGCCTGTAGCTGAGGCAGGAAATAGAAGGTGGGATATCCAATAGGGGGAAAGGTTTGGGGATAGAGAAGACACAAGAGGGTTGGGCACCCACAAACAGGAAGGAGGGAGACAGGAGCATGAGCAGAGGTAACTTGCCACGGGACAGAACTTAGAATAAATGGTATTATTAAATTATAAACCAATCGGAACAGCCAAAGCTTATGGCCAAGGTATTTCTGATAATGCTTTCGGTCTCAAGGTAGTCCAGGATCCTGGGGCCAGGAAGAAATACTCAACTTCTACAGGGCTTGCCTGGCATGTAGTTCATTGAGGTGTGGTGTACACGTGTAATAATTGGGGGAATGAGAAGAGAGGACTCTTGGACCAGGTTTTTGTTTTTTGAATTTTTTGTTGTTTTTTTGAGACAGGGTTTCTCTGTATAGCCCTGGCTGTCTTGGAACTCACTTTGTAGACCAGGCTGGTCTACAAAAATCCACCTGCCTCTGCCTCCCAAGGCATGCGCCACCACCGCCCGGCTTTTTGGCAGGGGGCAGTTTCACCTGTCTCCGTAAAATAACAAATGTTGCTTAATAAATTAAAGTGACCCGAGGTTTAGGCCTGTGATCTCGTTTTGTTCTTTTTACTGCAAAATATCTATTGCTAAAAGTTTGGATAGCAGAAAACAGTTTACGTGTAGAAATGAAAGTTGCTTTTTTAAAATTTAAGAGTTTATGTATATGGATATTTATACACGTGTATCAGAAGAGGGTTGTGATCCCCTAGATCAGTCAGATTTATTTATTTATGGTTTTTCGGGACGGGGTTTCTCTGTGTAGCCCTGGCTGTCCTGGAACTCACTCTGTAGACCAGGCTGGCCTCCAACTCAGAAATCCGCCTGCCTCTGCCTCCTGAGTGCTGGGATTAAAGGCATGCGCCACCATGCCTGGCCAGCCAGTCAGATATATTTTAATACCACAAAATTAAATGAAGTAGAATTGTTCTTATTTTGATACAGCTTTTGAGAAAGAGAACATGCAGTTGATTACAGTCTTGCATAATTTCACAACCCGATCCGGTAAAAACACTTGCAGAGCAAGCCTGACAATCCTATTTGGAACCCACATACAAGACAGACACAGTGCTGTTAGAAGCTCACAAGCCAGCTAGCCAAGGGAAGGTTGCTTAGTACCAGGAGTAATAAAATGGACCCTGCCAAGCTGGGCGTGGTTGCGCACCCTAACTATAACAGGACAGAAGGTGTGAACCTGCTTACAAATATCCTCCTTTATACTCAACACATTCCACTATGTGTTCAAAATCAGTTTTCAGAAAGATTCAAAACTAGAATTGGGGGTACTAGAAAAATCACTCCAACCACTTAAGCTACATTCAGTCTTTAAGGGACTTACCAAAGTTTTCACTTTTCATAAATCTGCTCTTGTTTTACTTTTTAATTTCTTAGTGTATGTCCATGGGTTTGGTTTTATTTTTGTGGTTTTGAGACATGATTTCTCTGTGGAACTTTGTGAACCTTGCTGGCCTCAAACTCAGTGGTCACCTGCCTCATTACCTCCTGGCCTTGGTTTGCATTTCATAGACAAGGCTGAGCTTGAACTCACAGATCAACCTGCTTCTGCCTCCTGAGTGCTGAGAGTAAAGTCAAGTGCTGCACAGTAGAACATTTTAAAGAAGTACTAAACACACATGTGCTTGTGCTTTGCTTTGTTTAGATAACAAAAGGAAAATGGATGAGACAGATGCTTCCTCTGCAGTGAAAGTGAAAAGAGCAGTCCAGAAAACATCTGACCTCATAGTGTTGGGTCTCCCCTGGAAAACAACTGAGCAGGATCTGAAAGACTATTTCAGTACTTTTGGAGAGGTTCTTATGGTTCAGGTAAGCTTCATTCTGCTTCACAGGTTTTTGTGATATTTGCCTGCGTGCTTTGCTCGAGCGTGTGTCTTGTGTATGTAGCAGATATGTCCTTGGAGGTCAAAGAGAGCTTCAAGTCTCTTAGAACTGAGTTACAAAAGGTTTTGTACCACCATGTGGGTGCTGGGAACCAAAAACTAGTGTTGCTTGTTTGCCATCTTTTTTTTTTTTTTTCCCCAGGCAGGGTCCCCACTCCCACCCCCCTGTGGCCCTGGCTCATCAAGAACTGCCTCTGCCTCCTTTGTGCTGGGGTTAAAGGCGTGCACTACCACTGCCTGGCTCTGTTCAGCCATTTTTCTTAAAATGTGCATCAGTGTTTATTTTGCCTGCATATATGTCTGGGGGAGGGTGTCAGATCTTGAAGTTACAGACAGGTTTTTGGTTTTTTTGTTTTTGTTTTTTCGAGACAGAGTTTCTCTGTAGTCCTGGCTGTCCTGGAACTCACTCTGTAGACCAGGCTGACCTCGAACTCAGAAATCTGCCTGCTTCTGCCTCCCGAGTGCTGGGATTAAAGGCGTGTGCCACCACGCCAGGCATTGTAAGATCCCATGTGGGTGCTGGGGATTGAACATGAGTCCTTAACCACTGAGCCATCTCTGAACCTCTGTGTTCACTCATTTTGAATGTTTGTTGTGTAGTGTTGATAGGTAGGGATGTTGAAAATACAATTGGTTTTGTGTGTATACTATATATTATCAAGTCCTATTCTATGAAGGTTTGAAGCAGTGGTTTTCAATCAACTTTCACAGGGGTTGACTATCAGATGTTTATCATTTCATGATAGCATCAAAATTACAGTTTTAAATAATGATGAAAAGAATTTTATAGTTGGAGGTCACTACAATAGGAAGAACTGTATTAAAGGATTGCAGCTTAGGAAAGTTGAGAACTACTGCTTAGTAGGTTATATTTGATACATATTAATGGGAAAGTTTTTCTTTCCCAAGTTAAATTGTAACCATTGTGCTCATTTTAAAACATGTTATGCAAAGTTCTGTGTTGTGCAAGTGAGTCATTCTCCACTGTTAACGATCTGATTTTTACCTTGAACTAACTTGATTACCTTTATGAGCTAAGTTACTACATTCAGTTGAGCCATTCACACTTTTTTTCTCTTTTTGAGAGACAGCTCTGATTTGCTATGTGTATGGTCTTAGAAAATTTTTTGTTTTCTTTTTAGGTCAAGAAAGATCTTAAAACTGGTCACTCGAAAGGGTTTGGCTTTGTTCGATTTACAGAATATGAAACCCAAGTGAAAGTAATGTCACAACGACATATGATAGATGGGCGATGGTGTGACTGTAAACTTCCCAACTCTAAGGTATCTTGCCCTGTATTTTGTTGGTTTGGTTTGGTTTTTGAGGCAGGGTTTCTCTGTAGCCCTGGCTGTCCTGGAGCTCACTTTGTAGACCATGCTGGCCTCAAAACTCAGATCTGCCTGCCTGTCTTCTAAGAGTTCAGATTAAAGGTACCACCCTGCTTACTTAATGTTGGCTTTAATGTTCTGGGGAACTTAATATTCATCTAGTGCTTTTCTGGGCAGCATTTGAACACTTAGCCACATCCCCAGCCCGAATTCATTCCATGCAAGCAAATAAGGCTGACTTGGAACATTGTGTTTTGGCTCAAAGAATACTTTCATAGAACTTTATTTAAAAGGACTGAGGAGATAGGTTCATTTGGTCAGTAAAGTGCTTACCTTAAATATGAGGGTCTGCACTTGATCCTAGAGCACACATTTTTATTTATATTGAGACAGGGTTTCTCTCTGTAGCCCTGGTTGGTCTGGAGCTCAGTATGTGGACCAAACTGACCTCAACTGCTCTGCTTCTACCTTCCCAGTGTTGGGATTTAAGGCCTGAGCTACCACACCGAGCCAGACCCAAATTTTTGTGGTTTTGTTTTGTTTAAACAGTTGGGTGTGATAGCAGGTACTTGTAATTCCACTCCTGGGGAGAGGAGGCAGGTGAATCCTTGGAGCTTGCTGGCCACCAATCTAGCCAAATTACAAGGCTCAGTGAGAAATCCACCTTCAAAAGAGAAGCAGGGCTGACTAATAGCATCAACCTCTGCCCTTTTGTATAATGGTCTCTCAGTGTATAAAACAAGTTACAACTGAGCATGATGATGATACATTCCTGTAATTCTCGAGTTTAAGGATATTCTGGGGTTCATAAGAGCCTGTCTTTGAAATTCCCGAGGAAATGAGGCCGGCTGGCAAATAGTATTTGTTGTTCCTGGAGAGGATTGATTCCGTTTTTAACACCCCCATGGCAGCACACAACTCACTACAGTTGTGTGTGATTCTCTCCTGACCTTAAAAGGCATCAGACGTGCATGTGGCACAGGTAGATGCATGAAGGCAAAACCCTTTTTTAAATTCCAAGAAACCAGTCTTGTCAGTATACACCTTTAATTTCCATCTGGGGTGCGGGTGTGTGTACAGGCCAGGCAGTAGTACACAGTTAGCCTCATCTTTAGAAACAAAAACACCCAAGACGGGAAGGCACTTAAGTATGCATTGATGTGTTTACCATCTCCTGTTCTCTCTTGACCAGCAAAGCCCAGACGAGCCTTTGAGAAGCAGAAAGGTGTTTGTTGGACGTTGTACAGAGGACATGACTGCTGAAGAGCTTCAGCAGTTTTTCTGTCAGTATGGAGAAGTGGTAGATGTCTTCATTCCCAAACCATTCAGAGCTTTTGCCTTCGTCACCTTTGCAGATGATAAGGTATATTTGTTGGTCATTTGTCCCAGGGCTGGGAATGGATCTGGTTTAGTGCTACTGTATGTGCCCAGCATGGTACACCAGGGGCTGCACTCAGTCTCCAACACTGAAAATGATAAGTGAATTGTTCAGCAGATTGCCACCTTCCCTTTTCACAGAATAGAGAGTAGATTTAGATAGTTGTAAGATGCCCTTCAAGTGTTTGTCATTATTTGGATTTGGGGGCTATTACATACTGCTGCTTAACATTACTATAACTAAAGGCTGCTGGTTGGGTTTAAGTAAATTGCCTGTTTTTCCTCCTCCTTAGTTGGGTTATATTAAGATCTGGGTTTTACTGCTGTGTTGATATCTGGGTTGATCTAATCATTTATTTATATCCTTGTTTCTTACAGGTTGCCCAGTCTCTTTGTGGAGAGGATTTGATCATTAAAGGAATCAGCGTGCATATATCCAATGCTGAACCTAAGCATAATAGCAATAGACAGTTAGAAAGAAGTGGAAGATTTGGTGGTAATCCAGGTGGCTTTGGGAATCAGGGTGGGTTTGGTAACAGTAGAGGGGGTGGAGCTGGCTTGGGAAATAACCAGGGTGGTAATATGGGTGGAGGGATGAACTTTGGTGCTTTTAGCATTAACCCAGCGATGATGGCTGCGGCTCAGGCAGCGTTGCAGAGCAGTTGGGGTATGATGGGCATGTTAGCCAGCCAGCAGAACCAGTCGGGCCCATCTGGGAATAACCAAAGCCAGGGCAGCATGCAGAGGGAACCAAATCAGGCTTTTGGTTCTGGAAATAATTCCTACAGTGGTTCTAATTCTGGTGCCCCCCTTGGTTGGGGGTCAGCATCAAATGCAGGATCGGGCAGTGGTTTTAATGGGGGCTTTGGCTCGAGCATGGATTCTAAGTCTTCTGGCTGGGGAATGTAGGTGGTGGGGGGTGGTTAGTAGGTTGGTTATTAGGTTAGGTAGATTTAGAATGGTGGGATTCAAATTTTTCTAAACTCATGGTAAGTATATTGTAAAATACATATGTACTAAAATTTTCAGATTGGTTTGTTCAGTGTGGAGTATATTCAGCAGTATTTTTGACATTTTTCTTTAGAAAAAAAGAGGGGAAAGCTAAATGAATTTTATAAGTTTTGTTATATAAAGGGTTAAAATACTGAGTGGGTGAAAGTGAACTGCTGTTTGCCTAATTGGTAAACCAACACTACAATTGATCTCAGAAGGTTTCTCTGTAATATTCTATCATTGAAATTGTTAATGAATTCTTTGCATGTTCAGAGTAGAAACCATTGGTTAGAACTACATTCTTTTCTCCTTATTTTAATTTGAATCCCACCCTATGAATTTTTTCCTTAGGAAAATCTCCATTTGGGAGATCATGATGTCATGGTGTTTGATTCTTTTGGTTTTGTTTTTAACACTTGTCTTCCTTCATATACGAAAGTACAATATGAAGCCTTCATTTAATCTCTGCAGTTCATCTCATTTCAAATGTTTATGGAAGAAGCACTTCATTGAAAGTAGTGCTGTAAATATTCTGCCATAGGAATACTTCTGTCTACATGCTTTCTCATCCAAGAATTCGTCATCACGCTGCACAGGCTGCGTCTTTGACGGTGGGTGTTCCATTTTTATCCGCTACTCTTTATTTCATGGAGTCGTATCAACGCTATGAACGCAAGGCTGTGATATGGAACCAGAAGGCTGTTTGAACTTTTGAAACCTTGTGTGGGATTGATGGTGGTGCCGAGGCATGAAAGGCTAGTATGAGCGAGAAAAGGAGAGCGCGTGCAGAGACTTGGTGGTGGAAAATGGATATTTTTTAACTTGGAGAGATGTGTCACTCAATCCTGTGGCTTTGGTGAGAGAGTGTGCAGAGAGCAATGATAGCAAATAACGTACGAATGTTTTACATCAAAGGACATCCACATCAGTTGGAAGACTTTGAGTTTTGTTCTTAGGAAACCCACTTTAGTTGAATGTGTTAAGTGAAATACTTGTACTTCCCTCCCCCTCTGTCAACTGCTGTGAATGCTGTATGGTGTGTGTTCTCCTCTGTTACTGATCTGGAAGTGTGGGAACGTGAACTGAAGCTGATGGGCTGCGAACATGGACTGAGCTTGTGGTGTGCTTTGCAGGAGAACTTGGAAGCAGAGTTCACCAGTGAGCTCAGGTGTCTCAAAGAAGGGTGGAAGTTCTCATGTCTGTTAGCTATTCATAAGAATGCTGTTTGCTGCAGTTCTGTGTCCTGTGCTTGGATGCTTTTTTATAAGAGTTGTCATTGTTGGAAATTCTTAAATAAAACTGATTTAAATAATATGTGTCTTTGTTTTGCAGCCCTGAATGCAAAGAATTCATAGCAGTTAATTCCCCTTTTTGACCCTTTTGAGATGGAACTTTCATAAAGTTTCTTGGCAGTAGTTTATTTTGCTTCAAATAAACTTATTTGAAAAGTTGTCTCAAGTCAAATGGATTCATCACCTGTCATGCATTGACACCTGATACCCAGACTTAATTGCTATTTGTTCTTGCATTGTCCAAAGTGAAAGTTTTTCTTTGGTTTGTTTTTAATTTAGTTTTTCTTAAGTCTGGGTGACCGCACCTAAAATGGTAAGCAGTTACCCTCTGGCTTGTTCTGAGTGCCTCTGTGCATTTGATTTTCTATTTACATGCTGTATAAATCTCCACTGGGGAATCATGCCTTCTAAAAATATTTGGGAGAGGGCAAAAGAGTTGATTTCTAATGCTTTGTAGCAGAGCATATCAATGGGAAAGAAGGTTAAGCACCTTTCTGTTTGGGATTTGAAAAGTGGAATTAATTGCAATAGGGATGAAGTAGAAGAAACCAAGAAACCATGTGCCTGAAATACATTAAGAAGCCTGATTGATAGCTTTAAGAACTAGTAGGGTGGGTTGTCTTACCTGTGGCAGTCTTAAGTGAGGTAGGCTTTTGCCCTCCTGAATGTGGGGGTTATGTAGTGATGAATATGCTCACAAAATCAGATTAGACTGTCAATGCATTGTTAATGTAAAAGCAATAATACATTGATTATTGTACTTTTCCTGTAACTACTGAGACCGGAGGCGCTCCTTTTCTAACTGGAAGAATGGGACAGTTTTTGTGTTGGTAGTTTTTCCTAATGCCCTTACCTAAATAGATTATGATAAATAGGTTTGTCATTTTGCAAGTTGCGTGTTTTAAAATTTTATATCCGTTAGAGACTTGTTATGAACACATTGTTTCATTATACAGTATCCTCTGTAAAAGGATCGTGAGTTATTGTAAGTTTTTTTCTCTGCATCTAACCCTGCATGATTTCCAAACCCTGTGCATCTGAATTTTGCATTTTAGCACTGTTTGCACTGTTACTCAGCAGCAGTAACATGGTAACATTAAAATGGTTTTCGGGGACCTCCAAAGACGGCCAGGAGTCCTGGGGTAAGTTACTTGTCAATGGCATGGTTTTGATCCCTTTTTTACACTTGTTAAAGACTTACTGGTCATAGAAGTCTTTCAGTGTTGATCAGCCTTTTAACATGTTTATGGATGACATAGCTGTAGTTAGTTACTTGCCGTAAATGAGGTTTTAGAAATAAACTACTTGGCAAAGATTTGGTTTTGAAAGTCTGGTCATCAAAACGCGTTCATTCCTTAGAAATAATGAAGAACAACTCTTTGAACCACAGTTGAATAAAAGGTTTTCTTGCCACCAACAGTTTAGTGTCTGGAGTCTTACTGGAAGAAAAAAAAATTCTATATCATGACAATGCTAGAAAAGTTAAGGTGACTTATGTGGGAAGATGCAATATAGCATTTTCATCCTTTAAAATTTGAGTCTCCAGGTGGGTGTGGTGGCCCATGCTTTTAATCCCAGAATTGGTGTAAATGAGTTGTAGGCCAGCTATTTCCCCATCTTGAGGCACCCTGTCTTGCCTTGTTGGAAGAGCCAGTTAAAATCAAACATGACCTTTAAGGTCAGCATCTTAGCAGAAGAGCAGTTTATTTCAGGATAACTTACTGTTTTTGATACATAAGCAAATGACTGTACCTTGTACAGTTACGGTTGACTTCCCTGAGCCCAACGCTCACCTAAGAAAAGTGGGCTGGGTATAGTGAAACACCTGTTAAGGTTTTTGGAATGATTTGCTAAATTGCCCTTGTAAAGGGTAAAATGCTGTTTCGTGTTCTTTTTATCTGACAATTTGGTGAATCTGGTAGAACATGCCTATATCCCAATATTCTGGAATGGACTTGGTGTTAATTTAATAGCTGATCTAATGTGAAGGTCACACACCTGCTTTCCGCTTACCTTCCAAAAGGTATTCTGGAACCACTCAGAAGTTACTCAGAAAGTAAGAGCACTTTCTGAGCTCATTAAGACCAAATCTACACACTAGACACAACAAGCCCTTTGTTGGCCAGAAATGGAAACAGCCAGTATAAAATAAGTAGATTGTAGGGAATCAAATACAACTTGTTTTTTCTGTGTTGGGGGTTGGCCAAGCACTGTTAAACACAAATCAAAGCTGATATTGGCAAGTGTTTGGACCTGTAACAATCTCACCTGCTCTGATTTTGGGGTAGGCTGTCATTCTTAGGTTTGTTACTAAGCTTCCCAGGTACTTGGCGATATGAGGAACAATGATTGGACGATGCAAATTAGAAATTACTTATTATGTTCTCAATCCAGGGAATATAGTTGATGACTTTTGTGTAGACCCCATACTGGTCTGCCGCCCCACAATTAATGGAACCCCAGGAAACTATTCCTCCCACAAACCATCGCTGTGTCTCATTATCTAGAAACACTAATGCCCCCCCACTGTCACCTCTGCAGCTGTCCTTGCCACCAGTCTCTAAGCCAGCACAGAGCATGTTAGCGCTTACTCTTACTCCTGGATAGAGCTTTTCATACACGGCGGTACATTTTTGGTGGTCAGCAATTGGTATGTCCACAAACATTAGGTTTCTAGCAAGAAGCCCCTTCTGGGTTAACCCCCAGCCAGCCACAGTTCCAGTGAAGTCTGTTCTCATTAAGGATGCAGCTTCTTTTCGCGGTAGGCAAACAGGCATGATGCTTCCGTTGATTGTGACTTTGTTCTTGAGTTTAATCAATGCTATATCATTGTCAAAACCAGCACCGTGAGTGTAGCCTTCATGTATAAAGATTTCCTCGGGCCAGGCTTGAGTGTAATGAGGTGAGAGCCTTTTGAGGATGCCCATTCGGATGTTCAGGGAGGACGCTGCCATTCTTTTCTCATATACAGCATGAGCGGCTGTTAGGACCCAATTGTCATGTATAAGTGCACCTGCTGCTGCTGTAGTTTGACCCAGCAACAAGACTTGCCAAGGAAAGTCACCAGGCTTTGCAGGCTGCCCTCCAACTATGCGTCCTCCTATAGTGTGTGTGGACAGCCCACAAACTGAGGGATAAAAAACAAGTATTTAATGCCCTACAAATTGATAGGCATCCTCCCTGTTGAGTGAGGCTATTTAAGTTTTTGTTTAGCCTGCTCACCTCCTTGTAAAGATCAGTAAGAGATCTCAGAGATTGTTTTGCTGAAAGAGAACAGCATGAGGGAGTCTGGACAGGACTTGTGTGCAGGAGGACATGACACTACTTAGAGGCCAAAGACAACCCCCTCACCACACCCTGAGCTGCTTGTTTTTCTCTTTTTGGGCTCTCTGGGAATTCTGGGAAAGCAGGAACTATGATTTACAAAGTTTCTGTTGTCTTTAAATGTAAGACTCTAAATTACAATGTTGCAGCAATAGCCAAAGTGCTTCTGGTTCAAAAATTGGTAATTTTGGTCTGGTGGAGCCCTCCAAACACTTTTACCGTTCTTTGCAAACTGAGGGCTCAGGAATGCAACACATGTTCTTTATTGTGGTTGTGCACTTTGATTAAAACTTGGAAGCCGCATGTCAGCCAAATACAAGGCTAGAAAACTAATTTAAACCAGCTAACACGGGGGTAATGAGTGTATTATTACCTTTCAATTAAAAAAAAAGCACTCTCAACTGTTGTTGGAGCCAATTCTGGTAAAGAAATTTAAGTACTATTAAAAGGCAAATTGCATTAATGTTTAAAAATCTTGATGTCGTTGAAAACAATTGCTTAGGGAAATAATGAAGTTATTAGCTTTGGGGTTTAATAGCATTTTTACAGAGAAGAAAAGTAACAAGAGTTCTTGGTTATAAATGTATAAACGGTTTGAGATAATTTAAGAAATCATTTAATTTTTTATGCTTGCCTAGTTATAAGGTCAAAAACAATCAAGTGCATGATGCACCTAGCTTCCGTGTGGAAGGGGAAATGTGAGCACACTGTTGGGAAACACTAAGCTCCAGCCTCAGCCAAGTGCTGAGCTTTCTGCCTCCCCAGCCAGACCCTGCCTATTGTCTGCCAGCTACTCTGTCAGCTATGAATCTCTTTTATAAATGGCGTCCATTACCAGGCTCACAAACCGGGGGGAGTTTTTCTCCTTTGGAGCTCGTCCAGAATCCATCAGCCTCACACACATATTTACCTGCAAGTCATTGGAAAAGCAAAAATGTTTAGCTGTAGTTGTCATTTGCTTGAATAACCCCTTGAAAAATGTTGATTCTTGAGCATCTGTGGTGGGGAGAGGTGTGTGAATAACCATTTTACATGATTTCATAAATAGGTGTCTGCATTACCATGTTTGCTTGCAAAGTGGAAACCTTTTAGATGTGTAACTTGAATATGTATCAAGATCTCAAGTGCTTAATGATAAGGTTTTGACTTGTTAAATTAAACCATTTGGAATATATTGTGTGTTTGTAGTAGTCATTTACTAGATATGATCTGTTTTCAGATTCCTGCAAATTGACATTAAAGTCACTTTAACTGCAATATTTCACTTAGCACATGGGAGAAAGGCCTTTTAATCCTTTGTCTTCTTTAGCTTAAAAGGCTGGTTCAAGTTTATATTCAACCTTGAGGGCTCAAGTTCCAAATACCACCCATCCCTCCATGAAGAAGGTACTTACCATTGCTGCTCATTGTGTAGAAAGTCTCTTCACAGCTGTACTGAATCACAGCTTTGTAGGTAGTCACTTCAGGGCCTGTGATATAGTCCACATGGCCATTGGGTAGGTCATCAGGAGGGCCACAATCAATAACTAGTAAAGAAATGGGAGGGGGGATCCCTTTGTACCTTGGAGCTGATACTAGAAAGGTCTGTGCAGTGGAGATAGTGGCCTCTGAGGAACTTGGATAGATGTCCCCCACCCCACCCCCAATGTGCTTTTTAGGACCTGAGAGCCAGGTGGTTGTGATGGCCTCAAGTTTCCTCTACATAATCCATACCACCCACCCCTAGAAACTGCAAGAATAACTTTAGCTTGCTGAAGCATCACACCTGTTCTTTCCTGAAGGGACTTACTGGAGAGAAGTGGCCAGGGGTTGGTGGCACACACCTTTAATCCCAGCACTCAGGAGGCAGAGGCAGGCAGAGTTCAGGACAGCCAGGGCTATACAGAGAAACCCTGTCTCAAAAACCCTTCCCACCCCCACCCCCCAAAAAAAATAGTGACTGGCCTCACCAGAGCAGGGAACTCAGAAGCACTGGAGTTGGGCAGCACTCACGAAAGAAATGGCATGCAGAAGAACAAAGAAAAGCCAGGGGCAATCTTGTTTTTATGATCCTTTTCACAACTTGAGCTCTGTAGAAATCTGAGGGGTGTTGATTTGTTTTGGGGTTTTTGCTTTTAGTTTGTGAGACAATCTCTTTTTAACTCTAGCTGTTCAGAAACTCTATAGTTCTACCTGCCTCCACCACTTGTCTCAGTCTGTTTGGGCTGCTCTGACAGGCCACAGGTAAATAGCACCTGTGTAGCAAGCAATGGCAGAGTTAGATGACTGATGCACCACATATTGCCAAACCCAGCTCAGCATCTTTCAGCGTCACTGAAAGAACTAACTAGTAAACCATTGGCAAGAATGTGAATTTGTAAAAACATTTAAATTCTCCTTGGAGTTGTTTCTCAGAAGTGCTATACTGTGTAACCTATGTGCACAAACGTGTGTGCCAGCACACAATGGGAAGACAGGCTTCCTGAGTGCCAGGCCAGTGAGGTCATTGGGCAGCACTTAGACTCTTTAATGGGTGTTGGTGGAGATGGAGAAGAGCTTTTCATTTGTCTGCTTCTGGAAGTTTTTGTTTTCACATATGTATTCTTGTAGTTGAAAGAGTACTAGTTGGTTCTTGAGACATTCCTAGTCTTAGTTTCCAAAGTGCCGTTATCTTTGTGTGTGTGTGGTAGACAGGTGTATGCACTGTACGGAACTCCCTCTAACCACACTGTGGCCTGTGCATGCATGCTGACAGGTGAAGGGCTGTAGCTGGAGAGAAGCCTACAGGCAGCAGCATGGTTTCCTGTGGGGTGATAGGAATTAAAATACTCAAGGTGGTTTCCCCCGTACATTTCTTGTCTACAAGGAGTATCTACTCTTAGAAATGATTTCAGAGCATCCTGTCTTTCCCCAGTACTTCTGGAACTCAAGCCCTAAGAAGTGAGTAGTTCATTTGGCAGAGGAAATGGGAATGACTAAAGCCACAGAAGTGTTGATGGGGGACTGGGGAGATTCCTCAATGGGAGAATTCAGGTCCCCAGGTCCCGGACTTGGCAATGTGCCTTTTAACTGAGATCCTTGGGGCTGGTGAGACAGAATGTCAGGCTCCTGCTGACCCAGTGGTTCTCAACCTGTGCCGCCACCACTTTGGGGGTCGCCTGTGACCATTGAAAACAAATTTTACATTACAATTCATAACAACAAACTCACGGTTATAAAATAGCAACTAAAATTTCATGGCTGGGGTCACTACAATGTGAACTATATTTAAGGGTCACAGCACAGGAAGATTGAGAACCACTGCTCTAACCTGTGTGCACACGTGAAAAGAATACAAATGGTACAGGCAGCACCAAGGAAAGGGGATTGTCACCATATGACCATACTGCTGCACTCTGGCATCGGCCGGTCCCAAGATCCATCTTTCTGACAGACAGCAGTGAATGATTTCAGGGGGACAGAACCCTGAAGAGGAAATTCAGAAAATGAGCTAGCTCCCTATTAACATCAGGTCACTCCCCCAGAACAGCAAGTCAGGGCAACAACCATGGAAGGCCTGCACTTGGACCTGTGACCCAGCTGCCTTGCTTAGTGTTTTGCAACAAACAGCCCTGCTGGTTTATGTACTGTTTACTTCTGTTTTAACTGTGGTGGCCTTTTATGCATAAATAACTGTACACATACGGCTTTCCAACACATCCAAGAACACAATGTCTGGCTGAAAGCGCTTGTTGGTGCTTCTCGTTTGATTCCCTTAGAGGGTGAGTGGCTAGCTCCAGACCCTCCCACCACTCATTTTTATGAAGTTCTGCTGTCCTGGACCTCTGTAGGCTGACCAGACTAGATTTACCCACCTCTGCCTCCTGAGTGCTGGGATTGAAGGCCTGTACTATCTCCCACCTTTTAAAAAAGACCAGGCAGTGGTGATACACACCTTTAATCCCAGCACTCAGGAGGCAGAGGCAGGCGGATTTCTGAGTTCGAGGCCAGCCTGGTCTGCAGAGTGAGTTCCAGCACATCCAGGCCTACAGAGAAACCCTGTCTCAAAAAAACAAAAACCCTGGCTTTGTAGAAAAGGTGAATAGTTGACTGACAAGCCTGACAACCTGAATTTGATACTTGGAACCTACATGGTAGAGATCTGGAGCTGCCTCTGACCACCACTAGTGTGTGGTTTTTAACTGCACATACACACAAATGTAACTTTTTCAGAAGTGCTAAAAGGAGCCCAGCCTGTTGGCATCTCAGGGACGCAGAGGCAGGTGGGTCTCTCGAGTTCAAGGCCAGCCTGGTCTACAGACCAAGTCCCAGGGCAGTCAAAGCTACACAGAGAAACACTTTTTCAACTGTACCTCCTGTCCCACCCCACACCCCCACACACACTCCTAAAGGGAAAGTGCCAAGGTTTGAGAAAAACTGCAAGATCAGTTACTAAAGTCAAACATTAAGCCAAGTGTGGTGGTATACACAATCAAATGCATGTCGGTCTCTGAGTTTGAGGTCAGCATGGGTCTACATAGTCCCAAGAGAGAAGGCAAGCATTAATGGAAGAGGCAGCCATTTGCAAAAGCTGTTTCAAAGGACATAAAGAATGTCTAGCATCCAGAAAGTCCTGGGTTTGATCCAAAACACAGAAACAGTATGATGGCACAACATACATTATCCATTACTGCACTTGGGAAGCGAGAGTCCGGACATGCTTGCTTCAGCAGCATGGAGACTGAAAAGAGGGTCAGGACAAGGTCATGCTCCGCTATAATAAGCTTTAAGGCCAACAATGAAACTGTTTCAAAACAGGTTTGTGGACTTGCAATCCATGGAACGGTAGAAAAGAGCCTGAAGAGGAGTTTTGCCAGGTGGGACTCTCTGATTGGACCCTCCATGGGCTGGACACCATCCCTGGCTGTCATTCCAGGGTTATTGCTTTCTACCTCTGGGATTCAGTGACAATTTTGAAGAACACAAAGATGAGTTAATCTCTTACCTGTGCTCCTGAAGCAACACACTAAGCAGTTTTTAAAATTATATTCCCTCTCCCTAAACAGTGAGCACTATTTATAACTTTGCAGAATGCATTCTTTCCAGGTCTAACCTTTGTGGGCTCAGGAGTTGTTCCAGGGGAAAGCTATCCACTGACCAGGGAGGACTTAATTTTACAGGAAGAGCTATGCAGAGCTTGTGGGGCAGGGCGAGCTCACTCTGTTCTGTTGTTTCAGCCACTTTACAGAGCTGCTGCAGTGTGCAAATGATCGGAAGTTCTCTGTAATGACTAGCCTACAAGAGTGGTTAGGGCAGACGGCTGTGGGGTGTGCTCACAACCATCTATAATGGGATCGGATGCCTCTTCTGGTGTGTCTGAAGACAGTGACTGTACAGACAGGACCCCCACCACCACACAAGTCTCCTGTCATCCTTCATTGTTTTCTGCAAATGTACTACTTTGATTTTCTGAATAGGTACTTCCTGTTTTCATCTCTCATCCCAAAGCCATCTTGATCATTAGCATTTTTTTAGTAACTCACTTGCAGAAGCTCGAAGCCTGTCTTGCAGAAGACAGAAAACCTGTCCTTCAGGACATATATGGCTTGCACAGGTGAAATGCTGCCATTAGGTGGCGCCGTTGGATCAGGGCAGGGCCGTGCTGTGCAAGGGAAACAGGTTTATTGTTTATGTCTGTAACAGCCAAACCTGAAGTCAGCAATCTGCATTTTCAGTTTATAAAGGAAACAAGAGGCATAGAGAGCCTGCCTCACGTGTGGTGGTCATCCAAACACTTCACACCAAAGGCAAAATTTAAGCTGAATTACTTGCACACAAATCAAGACTTGTGTCTTGCTGGGTGTGGTGGCACACACTTTTATTCCTAGCACTCAGGAGGCAGAGACAGGTGGATCTCTCTGAGTTCAAGGCCAGCCTGATCAACAAACAAAGTGAGTACAGGACAGCAAGACTTTTTTTTTTTTTTTTTGGTTTTTGAGACAGGGTTTCTTTGTGTAGCCCTGGCTGTCCTGGAACTACTCTGTAGTCCAGGCTGTCCTCGAACTCAGAAATTCTTCGCCTGCCTCTGCCTCCCAAGTGCTGGGATTAAAGGAGTGTGTCACCACTGCCCGGCCATTTCTTTGTCCATGACTCAGCTACAGGTAGGTAGGTAAACTAGATTTGGAGATGTAGACATGGTACAACAGGTAAGAACACTGCTTTCCAGAGGACTCCAGGTGGGGTCCCAGCACCCACATCAGTGCTTACATCCACTTATAACTCCAGCCTCAGGGGGTCTGACCCTTCAGATGTCCTTGGCATTTGTACACACATGGCATACAGACTATTTTGGTCTTTTGAGACACCGTTTTATGGTGTATTCTTAACTGTCCTGGAAACTGAGCTGTAGACCAGGCTGGTCTAGAACTCACAGAGTTCTGCCTGCCTCTGCCTCCTGAGTGCTGGGATTAAAATCATGTGCCAGGCTGGGCAGTAGTGGGGCACACCTTTAATCCCAGCACTTGGGAGGCAGAGGCAGGCGGATTTCTGAGTTCGAGGCCAGCCTGGTCTACAGAGTGAGTTCCAGGACAGCCAGGGCTACACAGAGAAACCCTGTCTTAGGAGAGAAAAAAAAAAAAAGAAAACCAAGAGCCAGGTATGAAAACCAAGAGCCAGGTATGGTGGCATACACCTTTGATCCCAGTACTTGGGAGGCAAAAGCAGGTGGACCTCTGAGTTTGTGTGTTCAAGGACAGCCAGGGCTGTTATACAGAGAAACCCTGTCTTGAAACACCACTGCCCTGTCCCGTCCCCACCCCTCAAAGGCTGTGCCACAATGACATCACATTTCTCCTCTGGATTGGGAGCAGGTGTTGTTGGGGACCCTGGCCCCTCTCTGCATTTAGTACTTTTGGCACACTTTTTTTTTTTTTTTTTTTAAATAATGTGAACTTGAGCACAGAGCCTGTGCATGCTGGACAGGCTCACTGCCACTGGGCTTCACCCCTGTTAGTACATCTCTATGAAGAGTAAAGACGGGCAGGTAAATAGCTGTCTGGGCCGGGCCGGTGGGTGCTGAGGGGGGTGGTACAGAGGGAGCATGGACCTGTGCTGAGGCAGGGCGATCAGAGCTTAAGGCCAGCTACCGCTATAGAACAAAAGATAGACCCTAACTCAGAACACCAGAGTTGAGCAAAGAGGGGGTTGCTTAGGTAAATGGCTGGCTGAGTATGGGGTGCGAGGGGGAAGGGTAGTCTGTCTGTTGCTGTTTTCTGATCAAGGGCCATCACTTGACAGACCACCGTCCTCAAGCAGGGCTCCCTTCCCTGGCCTGCGATAGAGGAGTCCAATGCTTTGTAGCTTGCTGATGCTGCATAAGGGACACTTTCTTTTGCTGCCTGCATCTGGGGGCAGGCCATTCGCTCACCTGTGCTTGTGTAGTGTATCTTCCAGCCTGTGTGGTTCCCCGACTCGTCAGTGGCAAAGGTGATGGTCACCTTGTGGCTGTCAGTTTCAATCCTGGGAGGCAGCGTCTTCCCACAAAATGGGCCGTGTTCCCCCTTGTCTGTTTGAATCTGAATAAAGAACCCCAGGGACCTGCTGCAGGGTTCTAGCCCCAGTTAGATGGAAGCAAAGTAACTTGAACTGGCTTGGGCAGGCTGGGAACAAAAGGTGGGATGTCTTAATGCTGAAGCCACAGCCTGGCTTAGACCTACCCCCAGCCCCGCAAAGAAAGGTTGATTAAGATTCACTGGAGAACAGCCATAGGCGCAGTGTTGAAAGATGGGGGAGGGAAAAGAGCTGTGACAAGGATGCAAGAGCCAGACCTTGAGGGAGTCATAGGGGCACTGGGCTTCAGGGTGCGTCTCCACATCGAAGGACTCCACGAAGTCCAGGATGACACTGAAGCCGTCCTCCAGGCGGATGCTGTAGGTGCAGCTGGAGAGCTTGGGGTATGGCTGTGGGTACTCAGGGCTACTGAGATACCCAGATCTTCCTGTGAACACCTGGCCTGAACAAAGGGCTGGGAAGAAAGAAGATTGGATAGGGCCGGGCGTGGTGGCGCATGCCTTTAATCCCAGCACTTGGGAGGCAGAGGCAGGCGGATTTCTGAGTTTGAGGCCAGCCTGGTCTACAGAGTGAGTTCCAGGACAGCCAGGGCTACACAGAGAAACCCTGTCTTAAAAAAAAAAAAACAAAAAAGGCTCTGCTCCTGGAGGGATACTGGAGGATAGAGAATGCCTGCGACATCTAGATCCTGGGCTTGGTCAAGACCCTGCACTTGATAATCTGCAGAGGCAGGAGAGTACCCCATCTCCCACACCAAACGATGATGAATGGCAGTGGGGAAGGGGGCTCCATTCTCCTCAGGCTTTGGCTAAAGCGTGATGTGATAGTTTATCTGATGATTCAGAGTCACAAAGAGGTGGAGAGCAAAGCCAGAGGGAGGGGGGCCCTGGAAATAGGAGGCAGGCCACCTTCCCAAGGTCCCTATGACTCCAGGAAAAGGACAGAGGAGGCCCCTTGAACTAAGGGTTTCTTCTGCTCTCATATCACTCAGTGCCCAGCTCAGCAGTTCCCAAGTGAGGCCACAAGGGGGCTTCCACCCATATCTGGCAGGGACCAGCCCAGAGCCCTTGATCCCAGGTAACAAGCTGAACAGGCCTTTCCCTTAGAAGTGGCCCTGGTCTAGGGAAGTTGGTTACCAGTATGTACACAGTCTGCTTTCCTCTTTTGGGCTGCCAGGTGCCCTGTGGAGATCAGGCTCCAGTTCTGTTCCCTGCCCGCCTGCTCATGATGGGGACAGGCTGGGAAGAAGGCCTGTAGGAAGCTAAGGCTCTCGGTACTGCCCTCCTTTTGGAAGGTGGCTCCATACCAGCAGAGAGGACATCCCTGGATGCAGGGTGGCTAGCCTGATCCCCCAGTAACACCCCCTTTGGTCTCTGTTTTGAATCAAGCTCCCCGGGACAGGGAACAAAGACCTGCATTGACCTATAAATAAGAACTAGCTAAAATGTCCTAAGATCAGCCCCAGGGAACCCAGTAGAGGTGAGAGGATCTCCGTGTGGTGTGTGCGCTCAGGGAGTTCCTGACAAGGAGGAGGGCTAAGATGAAGGGACTGAGGTTACTCTACTGCCCTCCAAACCCGTCACCCCAACCCCGGCAAGAGACACACAGCCACAGTGGAAACGGAGGCAGGTTTATTATTGTCATGGTTAAGGTGAATGGGTGCTGTAGCTGGCAGTCATTCCAGCCTGACAGAGCAGCATCGTGTGGGCATGTACTGACTGGTATCTGACTCACTGGGGTGGGCGGGCTGTTGCTGAGGGAGGTTTAGAGGCTCTGCTCTGGAAGAGAAATGGGGGGTGGGGGAGCATCAGGAAGGCTGAGGAGAGAAGGGCTAGGGCAAAGGATCAAGAGACAGGGTAGAGGAGGCCAAAGGTTCACCCACTGGGGTCGGGAGCCATGGCTCTGAGCCTGCCTACACTCCTCTACTTTGAGGTCCTATGGTAGACACTGGAAGCTTAAGGTGTGCCCGGCTTATCCAGAGATACCAAGCCCACCTAGGAAGCACCCAGAAGGCAGAGACAATTGGCTGATGGAACTAGGGGTTCCAAGAGTAGGGGCGGGATCAAAGTACACCATTGGAGGGAGGGAAAGTGGGAGGAGTTAGACATGCTAATAGTGTTGGAGGAAGCAGAAGAGCCCAGCTCCCTGGGCAGAACAACTCCTGCTTTGGTAGCTGGAATAACCTGGTGTAGATGGGATGCCCCTACCCCCTCACCTGAGCACGTGTGCTTGTTCTGGTGGAGAACGTAGCCCGCTCTGCAGGAGCAATAGTAGCCGCCCAAGTAGTTGTGGCAATAATGGTCACAAGGGACTGAGTCTCCCAGAGACACTCTGCATTCATCCACATCTAAAGGAGAGAGGCCAGGCAGACAGGAGGGAAAGAGATGGAACAGAGAGCTCAGGCTTTGGTGGCCCTGACCCACTTGATAGGAGGCCTGTTGCTTCGCCTGGGCCTGGGCCCAGAGTTGCAAGTAGCACCGTTGCTAAACCAGTGGCAGGTTAAGTCACCCGGGCAGAGGAGGGAAGAGCCATCATCAATCCAGTGGCAACCGGGTAGAAGCTTTCTGAGCAGAGAGGTTGAGCCACTTGCCTGAGGTCACACAGTCTCTCTCCTTCAGGGACCAAAGAATACAGTCAAGTGGAAGGCTTCAGCCTGTGCAAGCCCTTTGTAACCCGATGGCTGCTCTGCGTTCCTGCATTCACGTGGCACGTGACAGCAGAACCCACCCGCCTTTCCTGTTGGTTTGACCTGAATCCAGAGCCCAAAGGAGAGGTGGGAAGCAAGACACCCAAAGATGGGGACGGGGCTAAGACAAGGCAGCCACCCAGCTGCATCTGGGCTGCCTGAGCCCACCACTGCTCACCCTCCGCTGCATAGAAGGCCTCAAACCCTGTGAACGGCTTCTCATTGGAGTAGTCGGAGTGGAAGGTGACCTTTAGGCTGGGACCCAGTGAGTAGAAGGTGTCATTGCCAGGTGCCTGCTCAGTGTCTGTACTCTCCTGCCCACACAGTGTGGCCAGCACCTTGGTCCCTGAGCTCAACTGTGGAGTCAGGGGTCAAGGGAGGGAGGTTAGAACCAGGCCCAGCCTTTGCTGTACCTCATAAGAAGGCCCCAGCCGAGCACCCCGTCAGATACCTTGACAAAGTCATACTCGCAGCGGTAAGAGAGTTCCAGGTCAAAGTGGGTGAAGTAGAGGCGCAGGCGGTAGCCAGGGGGTGCAGTCAGTGTCCAGGATCGATCTTGATGGTCAGCATACTTCTCTGGGAAGCCAGGGGACACCAGGCGCCCGAATACAGGTTCAGGCCACTTTGAACCCAGAAGTGTGGCCACCAAACTCCACAGCAGACCCAGGAAGATGAGTAGCCTGTGGGCAGGGGAGTGACATGAGGGTCCAGGCCTAACTCATTCAGCTTCCCCAGAAGCTATGGGTCGCCCACCCACCTCATGGTGTGCCACCTAGCTCTGCAGGTCCAGCGCCTATCACCTTTGATCTGTTTGTCCAGCACCAGGCCCCACCTCCACAAACCAAGGATTCTGGGAATCTACCCATGGCTCCTGCCTGCCTCCCTTCCAGGCAGGAAGGTTCGGTTCGGTGGCTCTGAGAGCCAGCCTGGTAGTAAAAAAAAATTCTACTCTCACCCACCATCTGCACTTCCTTCCTAGTGGGACCAGGAAGGTCTGGTGGGCGAGAGTCTCAGTGACGACGTGGACAGCCTAAGATCCCACCCCCACCCCCAACTCAGGGAGAGGCGAAAAAAGAATAATTTGAGGAAACTCATGAACAAAAGGATACGGAACAGGCATAAGATAAACTTTGGCTACACTTGGGACCATGAATGGTGGATGCAGGCAGGAGGAATGTCTTGCAGGTGACTTCTAAGCCCAAAGCAGAATTAGAAGCTGGGGTTCCTGGCACCGGTGCTCATTTGGAGATAACATGACTCATTTGAAAACAGGGTCTTTCCATTTAGCCCTGACTGGCTTTGAACGGTGGAGACCAGACTAGCCTCAGACTTGTCTAGTTCTCCTGCCTGTGGCTCTGGAGCCCTGCAGGGAGGGAACCTTTATCCCAGCAATTACATAAGTAAAAATTGAGAAATGGGGAGGCTTGGCTTGAACTTGGACTGGACTGTGGAGGCCCGCAAGGACAGCAGTTGTTTAGGTGTCTGTCTGTCTGTCTGTCTGAGTGCTGAGCCATGTATGTTCAATGCTTTTAGAGCCCAGAAGAGAGCGCTGGCTCTCCTGAAGTTGGAGTTATAGGCAGCTGGGGACCAAGTACTGGGAATTGAACTTGAGAACCCAGGGAGAGCAGCTAGTGCTAACAGCTGAGTCAGCTCGCCAAAGAAATCTCGGGGCAGGGGTGGGGGTGGGCGGTGCACACTTTTGATCCCAGCACTTGTGAGGCAGAGGCAGGCAGATTTCTGAGTTCCAGACCAGCCTGGTCTACAGATGAATTCCAGGGCAGCCAGGGCTACACAAAAACCTGTCTCAAATCAAAAAATAAACATTTTGGGCTGTTTTTTTTGTTTTTTGTTTTTTCATTATACCAAAATTGTTAGGGTCAGAACTCAAAACAGTTAGTCTCGGCTACCAGTCTTCAATAGGCCAATTATACAGACAACTTAATAGTGAAAAGCAGAGAAAAAGGATTTATTCAATGTGGCCACATTGGGAAGAGCAGAGGTCTAGTGAGCTCTTCAGAGTCCTGACCCGGGTTTGGATTTAACTGGAGATCAAGAGGTTTGTGTACATAAGCAATACTGCTCAAAATGTGGTCCCACCACCACTGTCTCAGCTGTCAGGTGAACGGGAACCATCAGAACTGTGTGGAATGGATTCCTGGCAGACAAGTTCCTCCTTGGGCAGGCGCTAGGCTGAGGCCTTCCCCCAGCAGAGGATACCTGGATGGTTCTAATGCCTTGGCATCCATTATTTCAATTGTTGGGTCAAAAGAAGGGCACAATGCCCCTTCAGAATAGCTTCTCCCCTCCCAAGATGGTTATGCTCATGGCTCAGGGAGAGTCTCCCAAGTGAGCTGCAGCCACTTTGTCTTCAGGGACACGCTGGCATTGCCCTGCCCTTGATGGACTTCTCCCTTCTGGTGAGGAGCTGGGGAGACCGGGCCTGTACAATCCGTGCACTGAGGCTTACAGGCATTTCCTGTCAAGAGGGGAAGGAGACTCTCAGGGGGTCAGCAGTTCTGGAGGAATGGGCCATCCTCTTGTTCTCACACCATGGGTATGTGTGGGCAGTTACTCTTGCTAAAGCTCCTTTCCAGTGGGGAGACTGGACCTCTCCTGAGGTCCAAAGGCCAAGGTTCCACTAAAGTTCACTTGGGGAACTAACGACCTATTAGGTTCATAGTTGAAGGTTACTGGCAAGGGTGTGGCTGCTTCACCCCAAGAAGCTGTGTGTGGAAAGCCTTTACCCAGCAGAGATGACAGCTCTCTTCCCTAGTCTTCCGCGGCCTGTATACTCTAGCCCCTCCCCAAGGCCACCTCCACTTAGGGATCAGTTGGATCAGGTGAGGGTCTTGTGACTCTCCCCACCCCTGCATTGGGGGAGGGGGGTAGACAGTCAACAACCCTAGCTGGGATGGCCCTTTCACAGCTAAATGCCACAAAACAGGACAGTCACAATAGTTGTCCTTGCTCAAGTAACTAACTCTTCACACATGCTCGTATAAACAACATTAAGTGCAGTGAGACTGGGACAGACAAAAGGATGGACAGATGGACACACACCCCACCCAAGACTGGAAAGTCTAAGGTGCCTGTTGGAGAGGAAGGACAGACAAGAGGACACCGGGTAGCTGTGGTCAAGCACATTATACATGTGAACGAAGGTGTGAAAGGAAAAAAATTAAAGTGCAGCAGCCAAGAGCACTGGCTGCCCCTGCAAAGGACCCAGGTTCCAGCCCCAGCACCCACACAGCCACTAACAAACTAACTTCAGTTCAGGAGATCTGACACCCTCTTCTGAGCACAAGTATACAGACATGTTTCGGGAAATTAAAAACAACGAATGTAGAACCAGCAGGCTCCAGTGGTTGTGCCTCTGCCCTGGCAGCCTGGTCTGGTCGGCCGTGTACTGGCGGGCAATGGCCGGACTGGTTTTGTTTGTTTGTTTGTTTATTTATTTATTTATTTAATGTGAGTACACTGTCATTTATTTATTTATTTATTTATTTATTTATTTATTTATTTATTTATTTAATGTGAGTACACTGTCACTGTCTTCAGACACATCAGATCGGATTCCATTACATACATTCCATTACATACATCTCGTGGAGATGGCAGTTGCTACCACGCCAACCCCGTGTTTCAAATCCACCCCCCTACCCCCGGCCTTTGTGGTGCACATCTGGTAAACGCATGCTTTGCCGCTATACCTTTGTTTCTTGAACCCAGTGGAGCTGCACGAAGGAAAACACAACACAAACTCAGTTCAGAAACAATGGTAACTCAATCCCTGGGTGCAACAACTAAAACCTAATCTTGTAAGCCTTATTAAAATCTGACTCCTCTGGTGGCAAATCCTTGCGGATCCGCCATGATACCAGAAAACTCTATCAGCTACTGAAAGAAAATTAAAATTCAAGGTCCATGACTCATGCGGCTTGCTAGTTAAGAGGGTTTTTTGGGCCTAGAGCAAAGAACAAAAGCTGTAAAGTCATCCCAGGAACCAACTAGCCATAAAGATAGGGAAGACATACAAGAATGTCCAGACTGGCCCGGCGCCTCCCTATTTCCCGCCCTTCTGACATGGGTTAAATGTTAATCAGATGCTCTGCTGTTACCTTGATCTGCACGTGCAGTCTGCTGATGTTTAAATGAACCAATCATGTGAAACCACGCCAATTCCTCCCCCAGCCCCAGCCCCTTTTCTATAAAAACCCCTAGCTTTCGAGCCACGTGGCTGATATCCGTTATCGCCTGTGTGAGATACATGTCGGTCCGGAGCTCTGTCATTAAATTACCTCGTGTGTTTGCATCAAGACAGCCTTTCATGATTCTTTGGGTGCACACCGAATAGGGAATTGAGTGGGGGTTTTCCCACTAGACTCTTTCACTACCTCTTAGCCCTATACTGGCCCCGTTCCAAAAAGGACCTACCTGGCTCCTACTACCTCTTTTCCTCCCTCCAACCCGGAAGTCCCACCTACTTGCCCAGTGATTGACTCCTTTATTCATTAGGTGATTGGTTCACAAGAATAGTACCAAGGGGCTGGAGGGATGGCTCAGTGGTTCTGCTCTTCCAGAAGTCCTGAGTTCAATTCCCAGCATCCACATGGTGGCTCACAACCATCTGTAGTGGGATCTGATGCTTTCTTCTGGTGTGTCTGAAGACAGCAACAGTGTGCTCATGTAAATGAAATAAATACATCTTAAAAAAGAAAAAGAAAAAAAAAAACAAAAACAGCACCAGGCTCATCCACAACCCAGGCAAACATTTATATACATAAATAAAACTTTACAAGTTTCTGTTTTCTGTGCTGGGAATGAACCTGGACCACCTCATGCATATATTCAACTGCAGAGCCACGTCCACCATTCTGTAAGTGGCCTTTTCATTTTCCCAGGAGGTATGACAGAATGTGCCCCTCCCCTTCCTCTTGATCCTTCCCCCCCGCCCCCCTCTCTTTCCTTCCTCTTTCTTTCTACTCCCTTTCTTCTTCTTCTCTCTCATTGACAGGGTTTCTGTGTAACCCTGGCTGTCCTGGAACTCACTTTGTAGACTTGAGATCCACTTGCTTCTGCCTCCGGAGTACTGGATTCAATCTGTGCACCTCCACTCCCTGGTTCCACCAAGTCATTTAAACCACCTTTGCTTTTATTATTTATTGTGCATTTGTGCACGGACATGAAAGTCAGAAGACAGCTTGCCAGAATTGGTTCTCTCTTTCTACCACACAGGTCTCAGGATTGAACTCAGTTGGTCATGGTTAGTGACAAGCACTGTTAACCACTGAGCCATATTGCTGAACCTTTTTAAACATGTCTTTTTAGTGTTTGCCTGAATCTATGTGTGTGTATCGTGTGCATGCCTGGGGCGCCTGTGGAGCTCAGAAGAGGTTATCAGATCCTCTGGAACTGGAGCTACAGGTGGTGCTGAGCCACCATGTAGGTGCTGTGAACTAAGCCTAGATCCTTTGCAAGAGTACCCAGTGCTCCTAACCACTGAGCCGTCTGTCCAGAACCCTGTTGGTTTTCCCACATAGGCCAGGCTGCCTTTGAACTCAGTTTTCCTAACTTAGGCTCCTGAGTGCTGGGATTACAGGTGAATGCCATGAGCCTCCTCTTTTTCTCCTCTTCTATTTTTCCTTTTGATTTTAATAGACTCAGTCTGTTTTTTAAGTTTTCCCTGAGATTAAAATATTCTGTGCAGGAGGGAGGCTCCTTAAGCAGGAAGGGTAAACTACATAAAATAGCTTCAGGAAGTCCCTGAAACAAACAAGATTCATTAGGGCGCTCCCTGCCAGAGTAAACAATTAAAGATGAGAGTCCCCTCAGATGGAAGGACACCCAGCTGCAAAGACTTGGGAGACCAGACCACTGCCTGGAGAGAAGCAGAAACCAGCCAAGCACCTGGGCCAGGTTTTCACCAACTGAGGTATCTGGAAAGGTCACTCTCTGACCTGCTGAGTTGCCTCAGGCTGTGCAGTGTGCCAGGTTCCTAACTTTTTTTTTTTAAAGATTTATTTTTATTATATATAAGTACACTGTAGCTGTCTTCAGACACTCCAGAAGAGGGAGTCAGATCTCATTACGGATGGTTGTGAGCCACCATGTGGTTGCTGGGATTTGAACTTCGGACCTTCGGAAGAGCAGTTGGGTGCTCTTACCCACTGAGCCATCTCTCCAGCCCCAGGTTCATAACTTTGTGAGCTGTACTGCGGTAGGCTTTAGTGATGCAGCCATCTTTGTGTCATTTTTGCCCCAGGAAAACTAGTTGGTTCACCAAATTGGCCTTTGGTGGTACCTATACTTTGGATTGCGTGTGTTGTCTCCACAGGAAGTTTTGCCATGCAACATTTCTCACAAGCATAGAAAAGGAGATGGGGTGCTGGCTCAGTGGTTATGAGTACACAGTGTTCTTCCAAATGACCTGAGTTTGAGTTCCAGCACTGAAGTCCCAGCTCCTCTTTTGGCCCCTCTGGGCATTCATACTCTGGCAGACACATAAAATAAGTCCTTATGCAAGGAGGTGGTGGCGCACCTTTATCCCAGCGCTTGGGAGACAGAGGCAGGTGAATCCCTAGAGTCTGAGGCCAGCCTGGTCTATAGAATAAGTTCTAGGACAGCCAGGGCTATACAGAGAAACCCTGTCTCCAAAAACCAAAAAAAAAAAAAAAAGCCCATTCACCAAGGTGGGCAGGCAGGAGAAGAGGAGAGAGTTAAACTTTCATTTTTACAGTGCTGGGCTGGAAGGCAGTGTCTTGCACATGCCAGGTAAGTGTTCTATGACTGAGAGGCCTCTGCAGCCCTAAACCCTCACAGAGGATCAATCACTGATGGCAGACACAGCCAAGCCCACAAGTAGTCATGTGGATTTGTTTAGACAATAAGAACACCCAAACAGATGGCACACTGATGGCTCTGTGAACTGGGGCATGGGCACCAGAACCAGGTGACAGTCAAACATTCCAATACTAGCCTCACCTGGGGTCGAAATCGCTAGCAGTGACCTGTCTTCCTTGTTTGTGACTAACTTTTCAATCAAGGTTCCTCTCGAACCCTTGTCCCACTCACAGAACCCAAAGAAACACACTGGGATCACCAGAGAACATTGCCAAGGGCAGAGGGGAATAATGGGCGAACACACAACCTAGGTCACTCTCTCACACAAGCTGCTCTCTTGCTTAATTGCCTGGCTTGCACTAATTGCCCAGTGATCCGAGAGTAGGCTTTCCATGGGCTCCAATCAAACCTCCTCATTACGTAAACTGTCATTGTAGGAACCCATTATGAACGACATGAGTCACTCCCATCGAGAAATTCCAAGGTTTGTGGAGCTTTGTAACTAAGGGACAAATAGTTATGTTAGCAGAAGAGACAGCTTCCCAGACATGAACCTACCATTCACTGCTTCTCCTGAGCAGCACAGGGAACTACGGGGATCCTTAAGCCAGGGTCTGGTTAATCTGAGAATTTTAAAACTATAAGTAAAGCCAAGCGTGGTGGCACACGCCTTTAGTCCCAGCACTCGGGAGGCAAAGGCAGGCAGATTTCTGAATTTGAAGCTGGCCTGGTGAGTTCCAGGACAGCCAGGGCTATACAGCGAAACCCCGTCTCAAAAAAACAAAAAAAACTAACAACAACAACAAAAAAAATCTATAAGTAAGATTTCCAGCTCTTGGTGACATACTTAATGTCAGCCATTTAGAGTTCAGGGCCAGCCTGGTCTACAGAGTGAGCACACAGAGAAAGCCTATCTTGAAATACAAACCAACCAAAACCCTCTATTAACCAGCATAAACCGTTCTATCCAAGAATCTGGTGGCTCAGACTCCAGGGCCCCCATTGTCAGCTGAAGGCTCAGCTTCAGCCAAAGCAGGCAACACTGTACTGTACATGGACAAAGTCCTTACTTTTTGCATTGGTTCTCTTGGCCCCTGCTCCCTGTTCCAACTTGGGTCACTGGTCAGGTACCAGGGAGGCTAGAAGATGTTGTTCCATGGATCTCTTCCTGGGAGCCCCCCCAAGTGTTTGACCTTCCTGCACTGAGGTGTCAGGTCCAAACACAGCAGGCATTTATTTAGCTATGAGTTTTGGGGATGAGCAGGAGGCCATTAACAGCGAGAACCACCAGCTCCCTGGCACACAGTTTGTGTGTGCCAGACCTGGGTCCCCAGGAGTACTAACCAGGCTTCCTTGTGAGGGAGACTGCAGTGTCACTCCAGTAGGGGGCCAACTGCCTTGGAGACCCTGCTAACCCACAATTTTCCCATCATTTCCCCTCCGTGCCCCTTGGCGAGGGCAGGAAAGGGTTGGTGACTCCTGCTCTAGCGAGCCTTACATGCAATTGTGGGGAGAGCAGACACGAAGACCCGTAACTCGCTCCTCTCCAGAAACCGGAGCCTTGGTTCCAGCAAGAGGCTGCGATGCAGTGGAGGGTCAGGTTCAGCACCTCGGAGAGAGGCCAGGCCCATGCAGGTAACTTTGGAAACCTGGGAAGGATTTGAACTCAGGTTTATATCCACAGCAGAAGCAATGCCTCACTGAGAAAGTATGATGCACCCTGCTTCAATCCATAAGCTAGGAACACTCTTGCCCGTGGGCAGTTGAAAAGCTATAGCTTCAGGCTGCCCTACCTGGACCCTTACACTGGGCCCTAGAGCAGGCTCCCTAGAGCTCACAGAACACCCAACATCCGGCAGTACCACTGGTAGGAACAAAAATGAAAAGGTCAGAGGTCATGACTGAGCTTGTTATAAATACACATGTATTTTGTTGGGTCACAGGGCATAGGCGGTGCTGTACAGAGCTGGTATAGGCGTGGGGCTGAACGCCACAGAGATAGACAGACAGAGACTGAGTCCACCCAGCAGGGCAGGCCAGGCCAGGCCAGGCCAGGCAGCATCGTGGGGCCTGTAACACTTGGTTGGTGGGCAAGAGTCATCTGGGAGTCTGGTCCAGGACTGGTGGTCCCCAGACAACTTGGAAGATCCTTGGTCCAATCCGATTGAGGTCTCGGGTGGTGTCACAGTGGCACCTGGATTCAGCTTATGTCATTGAGGGCCTGGTGGGACATGAAGGCAGTCAGGAGGATGTGCAAGCTGTGCAGGATGAGGCCCAGCAGGGAGCCTGGCAGGCCACTCACCTTCCGGGTGAACTCGGGCAGTACGAAGGCGGCACGGTGCATGTCCGAGTTATAGTATTTCAGCTGCATCTGCTCCACCTGGGCCTGTGTCAACTGCTGCACTGGCTCCCGGAAGTTGGTGCTCTGGGAACCAGGGACAAAGAGCATCAAGATGGGGCTCTTAGTGCCTGCCCTCGCCCCACCCTGCAGGCAGTCACCCCCAGCTCACCGGGTTTTTGCTACACAGCATGAAGCCGATCTGGCCGCTGGGATAGGTAGGAATGCTACAGTAGGCGTAGTCCACCACGGGGAAGAGAGATTTGCAGAAGTGCCTCATCTCCTTGATGAGGTCCAGGTGCAGCCACTGGCACTCACCCTGGCAGCACAGGATGCCATCTTCTTTGAGTGCTGTCTTCATGAGCTGGTAATAGGACTCCTTGAAGAGGCTCTCAGCAGGGCCTAGAGGGGTAGAGCATGGCCATCCTGCCTGAGACCTCCAGGCCACAGTCACCCACAGCAGCTCAGTGGCAAAGCAGGTGCTGGACCCATGTTTGTGGGATGTGGCCCCCTACTGCCTTAGCACCTGGGAGGCCCTGCATTCAAACCCTCCCCCACTGCACCATAGCACACCCGGATGCTGGCCAACAAGCACAGGGAAGAAGCCAAAGAGGAAGCAGAGGTCACTATGGACCAAGGCTAGACCCCCACCGTCCTCAGGCCTCCATCATCACATGGCTCTAGTCTGGGGCTGCTGTGTGCTGCAGGACGCGCGTGCCCTGGCTCACCCATGGGGTCTGAGGAGTCGGTGATGATGACGTCAAAGGCATCTTGGTTCTGTTTCATGAACTCAAAGCCATCGCCCACGTGGAGAGTCAGCTTTGAGCTGGAGAAGCCAACGGCCATGCCAGGCAGGAACTTCTTAGAGACTTCAATGACATCCTGAAGAGGGGGGAGAGGAAGGGCTGGGCTGGACTAGAGGCTGGGGACTCCTGGTGGGGTTTCTTTGGACAAGTCTTCTCTTTTGAAAACCCTTTCCCCCAGATCTACACCACCTCAGCTCTTCATGGTTTTCAGGCCTCAACTCCCTGCAGACCAAGTCCCATCTGAGCTTCTGCATTTTTGAGAGATGGTCTCAGATAACTCACGCTGGCCTCAAACTCTTGATCGTCCTGCTTCTACCCAAGTGCTGGGGCTGTAAGCATGCGTGGCTGCACACTTCCTATCAGCCTGTGTTCTCCATATCTTTTATCCCTGTCTGGCCTCATCATGTCATGCTGTGTTATGGTGTCTTCTCCAACCCAAACACCAGCTCTACACTCAGGGGCTCACCTGTCCATGGCCGTATCAACCCAGCACCTTGGGTAACACTCAGCATACAGTAAGTGCTCACTAAAACCATGCTGGGTCTCAAGGGGAGATGCCATAAGTTGTTGAGCTCTCTGGCTCTGCCTGGGCTCTGAAAGCACTAAGAGTTAACATCCATGGTGTGGTGTGTGCCAGGCCTTAACAATCTGGTTTTCCTACTGAACCCTCTTTTCAGACTGAGGAAACAGGGCAGGGATGGTAAGAACATTGCGCCTCGGGGTGCAGAGTCAGGATGGGACAGAGCTGACTCTGGTGACTCAAATCCAGGCCTCCTGGACTGCACCCACCTCATCAATCTCGCACTGGACCACCGACTCCACAGAGGGGTGCTTCACCACTTCCCGTAGGACGCCCCCATCTCCACCCCCGATGATCAGCACCTGGGCCAGGGAAGGACAAGTCAGGACTGAGCAGGCCCACTCCCACAGAACCTGATCTTCCCAGCTACAGGACTCTGAGTCATTCTCTACTCTCCAGAACGCTTCTGTGCCACGGGGTCCTTCCTGGCAGCCTGGGTTCCCCTCTCGGGGCTTCTAAGGAGACCAGCTCTCCCAGGAGCTCTATTCATCCTGACCGACCCGCATTTTCTGACAGTCATCTGGGTAGCATCTGCCCCCAAACATCCTCACCTAGTGTCAGCCCGACATGCTTTTCTAGGACCCCGAGCTCAGGGCTGAACCCAGGGGCAATGCGGTACCTTCCGCGGGTTGGGGTGGCTGCAGAGCGGCAGGTTGGCGATCATCTCCTGGTAGGAGAACTCATCCCTCTCAGTACACTGGATGACGCCATCCAGAACCAGCACGTTGCCGTAGGTTTTACTGCGGGCAGAGACAGTCGGGGACGTGGGTCCTGGGACACTGGGAGGTTAGGTCCCTGTCCTCCCTGGGCGTGCACGTGGCCGCCATGGGGTCCAGGGGTGGGCATTCGGGGTGACACGTGGCAGGCGAGCCACGTGTGGGGGCTGGGTGGGTCCCGGGGTCCCCTCGGCTGACGTGTCCCGATAGTGACACGTGGACGCAGGGCCGGGCCCAGCGCAGAACTTCTGACAGCTGCACCGGCGCGCGGCGGGCCATACCTGCGGAAGACGAGGATGTCTTGGTACCGCGATCGCCGGTGGTGAAGCAGCTGCTCCACTTGCAGCGACAGGGCCTGGCCGGGCCACAGGCTGCAGGTCTCTCGGAACCAGCCCTCACGGATGGCGGCGGGGCCGGGCGCGGCTGGGCCGTCGGGGCCAGGCTCCATGGCGGGCGGGCGGGCCGACGGAGCGCGTAGCGGGTTCGGGACTGCAGGGCGCGCGGACCCCCCCCAGCACAACGTGACCAGCTCTGCCCGCTGCCCGCGCCGCAACCTAACCCGCTCGGGGGCGGGGCCTACGGAGGGGCGGGACCCCGGCTCTCCAATGGCGGCGTGGGCCGGCCCGCAGCTTCACCAGGAGTTCATTGGCTCCCCGGGCTGCAACTAGCAGTGATTGGTTGGGCCGTGCTGTCTGTCAGCCGCAGCAGGGTAGTGCGGCCGGCTGCCGGGCCACGTGGGGAGAGGCCCTGGCGGCGGGAGGGTTCCGGGGCGGGCCGCGCCGGCGCAGCGGTTCGAGGGCTGGGGCCCATCCTTGGACCCCCGTAGGGTTTGAGCAGATCGTGTCTAGTCTGGGCGCACATGGGACTTTTATTTACTTGCGAGGATTGTCGCGCCATTTGGCTACTTTGCTCCGGATTGTCAGCCAGGAGCGGGTGGCTGCAGAATAAGAATGGAGCTCTTTCTAAATTTACCAGCTGAGGCCCCGCACATGCATATTCAAAACCAAAAAAGACTGGCGCGGCTTTTTTTTTCTTTTTACAAACTGGGTCTTGCTCCTTGAAGGGTGGGAGGGAACGTGGCTGTTTTTATGAAAATGTCAAGGAACTTATCAGAATCACATTAAGCATGCTAATTACCGAATATTAAATGCTAATTGCTCCATACACAGTTTGAATGCCAAAGAAGGAAGACGAACCACGAATAAGCTATTCCTGACACGGTGTCAGGGACGGTTTCTGACTGATACTCAGCAGCCTCCACCTGGAGTGGGAGCATGTCCCCTTGTCATAACGCACAGCTGAAGGGCATGAGCTGTTGCTTGGAGCCCTGTCCCTGCCTTGGCTGACTTCAAGCTCGCAAACGGAGGGAGGGAGGGAGGTCTACAAAGTTGCTACCAGGGCATCCAGGGTCACAATGGCTCAGATGGAGATTCGTGTCCAGTTTTACGAACTTGACGGGGACAGCATGTGTTGTGTACATAAAAAGATAAAGAGGGGGGCTGGAGAGATGGCTCAGCAGTTAAGAGCACTGAGTGCTCTTCCAAAGGTCCTGAGTTCAAATCCCAGCAACCACATGGTGGCTTACAACCATCCGTAATGAGATCTGATGCCCTCTTCTGGTGTGTCTGAAGACAGCTGCAGTGTACTTACATTTAATAATAAATAAATCTAAAAAAAAAATTTTTTTTTTTTAAAAAGAAGCCGGGAGTGGTGGCGCACGCCTTTAATCCCAGCACTCGGGAGGCAGAGGCAGGCGGATTTCTGAGTTCGAGGCCAGCCTGGTCTACAAAGTGAGTGCCAGGACAGCCAGGGCTACACAGAGAAACCCTGTCTCGAAAAACCAAAAAAAAAAAAAAAAAAAAAAAAAAAAGATAAAGAGGTATAAGAATATGTTTTATGGGGGTGTGGTGAGGGATGGGGGAAGAGGGTGCTTCAGCGGGCCCATGCCAAGGCATCCCTTCCCCCTGAGGGACCAGCTACAAGGTATAGTATAGAACAGTTTAGGGCATGGGGAGGGGAGTTAAGAGGGTAGTAGAAGCAGAGAGAGGGAGAGAGTAGAGAAATAGAGGCCAACGTGGAAAAAGGGGAGGGGGCAGAGGGAATGCAGAGATGCAGAGAGAGGAAAGAATAAGAGAGAAGAGGGCGGGGGGGGGGGGGCGGAAAGCAGCCCTTTTTATAGTGGGCCAGGCCTAACTGTGGGGAGGAGCATACCTGGCTGTTACCAGGTAACTATGGGGGCGGAGTCCAAACAGAATACCAACATTGTGGACTCAAGACTATCTACTGAGCAGCCTCCGTACTTACCAACCAGCACAGTTCTGCCTCTGGGCTATGGATGGCTGTTTATTTGCCAGAGGCCCCGAGCCAGAACGCAGCTTGCCAGAAGGCTAGGGATGCTTCCTGGAGATGGCAGCCCCTGAGGGCGGGCTGAGTTGAATCCATTACATTCCTCCCCTAGGAAGTAAGAGAGGGAGCAAAGTTGTTCCGGAATGTGCCCTCTAGGAAGACTGAATTGACCACACCTGTCAGATTTAGGAAGATTCCGATACTGGAAAAACGGCAAGTAAAGCCAGGCATGGTGGTCCATACCTCTAATTCTAGCACTTAATGAGGCAGAGGCATGTTTGGATCTCTGTAAGTTCAAGGTCAGCCTGGTCTACATAGTGAGTTCAGAACGATACACAATGCAACCCTCTCTACAAAACAAAACAACAACAAAACCAAAAAACTAAAAAGCCAACCAACCCCCAAATCCAAACAAAAAACTAAAGCAAGCGAACCAAAAACTAGGAATGCAAACTCCCCAAACGGTTTTGTCTTAAACAAAACTAAATGAAGCCATGTAAGCAGAAATCTTCCAGAGTGCCCAGTGGCCCAAAGTGCCAGCCAGCTGGGGACCTGGACGAAGGCCTGCGGTTTTGCCTTTAGTCTCACTAACCAGTCCACGGAAAACCACAGTGATATAGACACTCAGAAGCCAGGCAGAAAACTGATTTGTCTCTGAAGTCAGGAGTGCTGATGTGCACAAGGGAAGGAAGGCTGGGACAGTGACAAGCTGAGCCTGTCAGTGAACGGTGGCTGCTGGCCAAGGGGCTGCCACACGGTGGCTGTCACTGTACAGACCGGCCAGGCAGTCAACACTGGAGAGTCTTCTCTTTTTTTAAATGTGCACTGGTGTTCTGCCCGCATGTGTGAGGGTAGTCAGATACCTTAGAACAGGAGTTACAGACCGGTGCGAGCTGCCATGTAGGTGCTGGGAACTGAACCCAGATCCTCTGGAAGAAAAACCTGCCCTCTTAACTGCTAAGCCATCTCTCCAGTCTTAGCCTTTTTTTTTTAAAGAACTCAGCTGGGCTGTGGTGGCACACACCTTTAATTCCAGCACGTGGGAGGCAGAGGCAGGGGGATTTCTAAGTTTGAGGCCAGCTTGGCCTACAGAGTGAGTTCCAAGACAGCCAGGGTTATACAGAGAAACCCTGTCTCGAAAAAAACAAACAAACAAACAAAAAAAGAACTCAAAAGACCTGCCAGCTTCTTCCTCCTAAATGCTAGGTAAGGTTAAAGGCGTGTGTCAGGAAACAGCTGTGGCTGAATGGGAGCATATTTGACAATTATGCCAATTTTCTTTTTCTTTTTTTTTTTTAAAGATTTATTTATTTAATGTAAGTACACTGTAGCTGTCTTCAGACACTCCAGAAGAGGGCGTCAGATCTTGTTACAGATGGTTGTGAGCCACCATGTGGTTGCTGGGATCCGAACTTCAGACCTTCGGAAGAGCAGTCGGGTGCTCTTACCCACTGAGCCATCTCACCAGCCCTATGCCAATTTTCATATGGCACATTAAAACGCTTCTGGCAAGCTGCTTGAGGTGTCCCTGTGAGCATAGGGTCCTTACAGCACTCTCCTGACCACAGACCCCCACAGGCCACTAGGTCTCTCTTCTCCAGCACACCAGCGTTTATACCTACTGTCATCCTCCAGTTGGGTCCTCCTCGGTCTGATCAAGTGATTACCCTGACCCTCAGGCCCAGTGGCCTGAGCTACAGCTGTCTCTGAGCTGCTCAGGTGTCCCTCCCTCCCCGTGCCTGCCTTTTCTGAGAAAGGAAAAATTAAAAACGTTACTGTCAGAATGGTTAGCTCTATCGTTGACATGGCTGAAGCTATCTGGTGAGCAGGAACCTCAAATGAGAGCACACCTCTACCAGATTGGCCTGTGGAGCATTTCCTTAACTGCCAAGGGTGAGTGCAGCCCTCTGGGTGTGGTCCCACCCCTGGGCAGGTGGTAAAAGAGGCTGAACAAGCGATGGGGAGCAAACCAAACCCGTGAGCGCGTTCCTCTATGGCCTCTGCTTCAGTTCCTGCCCTGGCTTCTCTTAGCAATGGACTGGGATTGAGATGTACAGAAGCCAAATAAACCCTTTCCTCCCCAGCTCGCTTTTGCTCACTGTGTTTATCACAGTAATAAAAAGCAAACCAAAACCTTACAGTCTTTGTTTCCCACTTCCACAAGTAAATGTGACTCGTGGGAAATTGGTGGGATAAGGAATGAGGAGTCGATTCATCAGGGTTTCCCTGTGTAGACCAGGTTCGCCCTACAACTCACGGTCTTCCTGCCTCCTCCTCCTGAGGGCTAAGATTACATCCATCTGATCTGGCTTCTTCCTCCCTTCCACTTCTGAGCACTGCCCAGTGGCCACTTCTTGAGTTCTCCGCTCCCTCAGCCACTCTCAATGAAAGCTAACTGCTTACCTTTGTAATCTCCACCCAACCAAGCTTTTTGATTTGTCTGTTTACTTATTTAGAGACAGGGTTCCTCTGTGTAGCCCTTGCTGCCCTGGAACTCTGTAGATCAGGCTGGTCTTGAGATCTGTTTGCCTCTGCCTCTGGAGTGCCTGTATTAAAGGTGTGTGTCACCATCTCCTCTCTCTCTTTCTCTCTCTCTCTCCCTCTCTCCCTTCCTCCCTCTCTCTTTCTCTCTTCCTGTCTTCCTTTCTTTGAAATGGTTTCTTTTCTTTTTCTTTTTTTGGTTTTTCTAGACAGTGTTTCTCTGTGTAGTCCTACCTGTCCTGGAACTCACTCTGTAGACCAGGCTGGCCTCGAACTCAGAAATCTGCCTGCCTCTGCCTCTCGAGTGCTGGGGTTAAAGGCGTGCGCCACCACCGCCTGGCTTTTTTCTTTTTTCTTAAAGCAGTGCTGAGAGCTTTGGGTGCCGCTTCTAGGAATTTGACATTTGTCACTGGGCTCAGACAAGGAAGTTGGCTCAGATACGAGTATTAGAAACGGTGACCACGGGGCTTGGTTAACTGCTTTGCTGAATCTGCCTGTGTGACCTCTTTGCTTAACACTTTACTTACTGTCCTGTGTGATCTCCT